>NC_143507.1:44023750-44333125 GCF_051622355.1 Phaseolus vulgaris | reverse complement strand
AGTTCTTCCACTTGTTCTATTGTGCAGAGACTCCACGGATCTGAGGCTGATCCATCACATGCTATATCTTTCTCAGGATCTTGAATGATACAAGCTTTATTCAGAAACCTAGAAAACAAAGCATTGCAAGAGGTTCATAATTTTTTATCCATGAATAAGCATAACATAATATGATAATAATGGTAGTGTTATCATATCAACCTTAGTTTATCAGCAGGAACAAGAAGATCAGAGTCCTTCCTACGATGGTACATTTCAACTGAGTTCCTAGGTGGTAAAGGAAGATTCCGGTTCTTATAGGCCACAACAGTTACTTGTGCAAGGCCAGTGATTAAGCTGCCCATAACTTTATTCTTTACATATAGTGGAGAAGCAAGGAAAAAGAATAAAGTGGACATGAACATAAGTACTGCTGGAACACCAAAACCCACTTTCCACCCATAATGATCTTGGATATATACTATGACTGTGAGGGCAATTATGACAGCAAAAGCTGTAAAAGCATAATACCAGCTGAAAAATGTTTCCAAGACCCTGTGGTTGTTGGGGTTATCCTTTTTGTTGACCTGGTCTGCACCAAATGGCATGGAACATGAAAGGCCACCATTTCCAAATGACATGAGAGCAAAGGAAGAGATTAGCATTGCCATTTGCCCAGTTGTGGCTGATTTACATCTTTCAGTTTCTAGGTTGCAAGGAGGAGGCTGAGCTTGTGGAATCATGGCTGTTAGCCACAAGAGTATCATTCCCTGTTAAAAGAATAAAACAAGTTTTAATAGAATCTAATAGTGCATCAAAAATACAAAATGTTAATGTAGTCTTATATTTCATGCAGCATGATATTTTATTTATCTCCATATAGCTCTCTTGTACTTTGAAAAGATCATGTAGTTGTGAATGTATATTTTATCATAAATTTTTTTCAACAAAGAATAAATAAAATAAAATGAGACACTTCAGGATGTCCCAACCCTTATATAGACATTAGGGGTGTCTTAACTCTTATACAAATAGTGGTAAAAACTAACCAGTCCAACACCTGGTCTACAAACATACTATAGACTCTACAGATCACCAAACCAATCCTCAAATAAAAGGCATGATAAGCCACATCAACAACAGAGAGGAATCGACCCAAGCAAGATATTTTATCATAAAAGAAATGGCTTCTGGCTTCACATTTCTGTTAATGCCAATATATAATTGAAGTCCGGCAGAATAATCATTGATCAGACACTTCAATATTATACGAAGAAAGTAGCTTCTTGCCGCTAAAAAAGTTGCATTGTTCATACTTGTTTCATCAGTAAAGGAGTAAACAAATCTCAGATCATGTACAAAAACTCTTGGACTGGAATTAAGTACAAAGCGACAACTTCTCAGATCATTCTAATAATCAGTGTGTTTTCAGATGACAATATAAAAAAGCTGACTACAATTTTGGCTGTTGCTGCATCACGAATTTTGGGGTATCTGCAGCTGTAATTACAGCCACAATAATAGTACTCATTAACAATTTTTTCTAGATATCAAAGATTACTCTAATAAAAGAAAAGAAAAAGAATTTGCTACTTTCATAAGTAAATTACATTTCATCATTATTATACAAACAAAAGTGACTCAAAGTTTACAGAAAGAAAGCAACATTGAAGAAATAGAAACACTTTCCAATTATCTCAGCTGTTTCTTCTTTAAAACCATGTGCATAAAGCCAATTTAGTGGGATGAGAAGTCAATGTTTTGGGTGCATTCTGTTCCACACTACTCAAATTTTCCTTATTTTGCATTTGAGAATAATTGGAGGCTATAAGAAACATCTTTCTGCTAAAAAAAACATATGCTGTGTCCGTATTCATATCTATATCTATACTACATAGCCAGAAACACGCTCTTATACACATTTTGGCACACTTTGTTTTAATTGATTTTTATTAAAGAAAGTAATAGTAAAAGTCCTAAAGCTGAAGATTGCAATTGTGAATTCAAAAGAGAAAATACATAAAGGAAGCTGAAAAAAAGTACCAGGAAAGTGATGGTGGATCCTAACCCAACAGAGAGGAATCGACCCAAGCAAGAATCAGCAATGAAAGCACCTATGAGTGGTGTGATGTTGCTTGTTGCAGAGGACAATAGAAGCACTTGGGTTGCTTTGGCCAAATGAAAGTTGTAAGTCCCCATCAAATACACCACCATGTTTGGCAGAAGACCAAATGTTGCAACTCTTGCAAGTGCCTCATTTGCTGCAACACAAACAAGCAAAACCAAAAAGAATGAGAGAATCCATCACCAAAGCACACAATCTGAAGGAACATGGACTTGTTTATGATGTGAAACAACACAACACAACACAACACAAAGTGTACCCATGATGAAAGGCATGGTGACAAAACCACCCTTTTTCCTCTGGGGTTGTTGAAGGTGTTGAGAAGCCATTTCAAATTGAGTTGAAGAAAACTCCACTTGCTTCTCCATTGTTAATGCAAACAAGTAAGACACAAAAGAGTTTTGAGAGGTCTTAAATACCACTTTTCATGCAGCAGATAAAGATGTCAGAACTTGCACCATGTCTCTTCGTTTCTCTGTTACAACATATTAATTAATTATAGCAAACACTTTCTATGCTATCACCGTCCCACGATATTTACAATGTATCACCCAATGTTAATAACACTTCCTTCCTCACACAAATTAATAAGTTTCATCATGCATCATATTTTAGAATTTTTAATGATAAAATCTCTTTAATTATTTAAATAGTTATTTTTATTTAAAATTTAATAAAATAAGTAAATTATTTCGCTTGATACGACTTTAGTCCAAATTTAATTATCATAATGCACCATATGTAGCACAGATACGAACACTGACACAACACGAATACGGACACTAACACGACAATGGATACAGACACGAAGATACGTATAATTTTAAATTATATAAATTGAAAAAAAATATTTATGTGCAAAATTATGTTTGAGATTCTTTTGGGAGCATGAAGATATTTTTCATGACGGGTTGAAAAGAATTTGTTCCTTATTTTTATAACCATAATAAAAATTTATACAATAAATTTGAGTTTTTAGAAAATTATTGTATTTATACCTTTTAACATTGTGTTAGAACCGTGCTAGAATTTTTAAGAATCCAACAAATATTTTTTGAATTGAACACTTCACTGATAAGTGTCGTACGAGTGTCGACACCGATCCGTATGTCCGACACGGATACGCCACTTCCTACATTAAAATCGTGTCATCGTAACAAGATTTATCCATTTCAATAATATATTAAAATTTTATTTATTTTAATAATTTTTAATAATTAAGAGAAATTTTTTTATCAATTGTTAAAAAATTCCCATATTTTTACTATATTTTTTTTTTCAATGTTGATAATCAAAGCATATATGTATGCTGATTTACTAATTAGAGTAATTTTAGAAAGTAAATATCAATGTGAAACTTTCTGGTTTTAATCAATTATAAGGCTTGAATTTTGTTACATTCACTAAGCAATTGTGGAAACACTTTCTCATTTTTAATTGCATTAGTTATTTTATATCTCGAATTTAGTGTGAAATTTTTTAATATATATAAACCTATCACTTTTATTGTTACATATAATTAATAGAAATTTTATAATGGTTAAAATAAAAATACTTACTATTTATTATATATATATATAAATAATTATGAATTGAAATAATTTAAGCACGTATTTTAATTGTTTTAGTAAACAAAAATAATTAAAATTTTGTTTAGAAACTAAAATAGATATTTTTAGTTATAAGAAACTAAAATACATATTCGGAATCACGGTGTTATAAGAAACTAAAAGTAAGTTTTGCTAAACAATAAGCATTTACATCATCAATTAGTTCCTAATCAATCTCATTAATTCAATCAATTATTTTATAATTTTTAGAAATGGTTGTCTCTACCAAAAAAAAAACATTAATAAATAAAAAATTATTGAAATGGAGAAGAAGCCTACTTTACCTAAAACTTTGTGAAAAGGACATGAAAGGAAGTTTGTAATTTAGCAAGTGTTTTGGAATCTTTGTGATCATCTCATCTTTATTATGTTCTCTACTTTCCATTTCAAAAGGCACATTTCTTGGCTAAGTGCTTTTTTCTACTTAAAAATCCAATTAATGATGTGAAATCACAAAAATATTTTGACTAATTCTCTTGTAAAAGATGAATTCACCCATAACTTTTTTTAAACTTCAAATTGTTCTTCTCACCTTTTCTGGATTTTCGCATCTGGAATGAGAAAAAAACTTTCAGATCTTAGCGTTCCAAAGACATTTCTCTGTTGTAGATGATCATATCTAAAAGATACATCTTAGTTCTGAATTTACATATTTGAAATTGTCTTATTTATATTATGGATATAGATATCCGAAATATTAAGAGTAAAATAGATATTTTTTATGCAGTGTTGGGTGCAAATCACGATTAGAATTTAGCATGTTAGTTATTTTAATATTAAAAAGAATATTTAATTTAATTTTATAACTTTACAATTATTTTATTTTTATTGTTTTAAATTTTTTTTTATATACTTCTCAAATTATTTAAAACATGTTTTCTTAATAACGGGTGTTTGTATATGTAATGATTATTTTTTAGTTGTAAATTTTATTAAATTCTTAAATTGAAGCATTATGTGTAAGTAATCACATTAAAGATTGTCTTATTGGACGATTAGTTAATTATGTTGAAAGATCTATAATAAAACATAATAATGAAAAAGTAATACGAAGAATGATGATCTTATTTTAATAAAATAAGTTAAATTCCTCCTCCATATTCATACATTTTCCACCACCAACTATATTAATTCTCCCAAATAAAATATACTTTTTTAAATAACTTTAGTTACATTTCTATTCTTATATCTCTTTTTCAGTCATAACACTTTCATTATTCTTCATTTGTAGCGAGAGTAATTTCATTATTTGAGTGTTTGAGAGAGTTGACGAAAAGATTAATTGTATTTGATGTTTTTTCGAAGATAATTTTTTTCTTAATTTTATACTCAATTTTTTCACTTTGTTGGTTCTTTTTTAGTTTTGTAGCTTCAAAAAAAAAAACAAACGAAAAGAGAGTCACCATCAATAAAAAAACTACTAATGTTTATTACTTGCCACCACAAATAACAATTACAACTAATAACCACCACTCATACTTACTACTATACTCAAAAGGTATTATTTGAAATTAAAATATATATATATATATATATATATATATGAATGTGCATTTCTTAAAAGATAAAGGTCACAGTCATGAACTCTGATATATACTCTTTTTCAGAAAGCTTTCACTGATCTACCATATACCACCAACACTACTACCAAGACAAACATCATTAAAAGAAGAAAAAACTTTTAATTCTGCATAGACTACCTGCTACACAATTATTTTTTTTTCTTTCGGTCGTGTTTTTCTTTCTTTCCAACTTTTTTTTTTCAGACTTCAACTCTTGATCGAAAGTGTATATAAAAAAAATTCTAAAACGTTTATATAAATATTTAGTATTTAGATGTTATTAGTATAGTAATAAAGACATATTATGTAACATGCTTATTTATATAGTTTGTAATAAGTTTTATCAGTACAAGAAAAAATATGAAATAAAAATTAAATTTAGAAAAAAAAATAATTAGTTACTAAATTAAAGGCCATTTTAGAGATTATTTTTATTTATTTTTAAATTAGTTTCTATTATTATTAAATGGTTTCTAAATTTGAATCTAATTAGCTACCAATTTCTAACTTTGGTAGCAAAACCTTGGTAGCTAATTATATACTAATTTAGAAACCATTTAACAATAATAAAAACTAATTTAGAAACTACAATTTTTTTTTCTCTAAAATGGTCTCTAATTTAGTCAATATAGTAATTAATTATTTTTGTTCTCTAAAATTAATTTTTATTTAATAATTTTTTTTTGTAGTGTATCATTGATGAACAGTATTTAATATGTATCATTATAAAAATAAAATTAATTCATTTATCGTGTATCTACTTTTTACCTAAAACTAATTAAGAGACTTTAGGATAATGAGGATGATTAATATTTTGTAATTAATATAATGTTTTTCAGGAAATTAATGTGAAGAATATTAGTTGGAACTGCAAACTTTATGTTTAAGAAAGACTATAAATCATATCAGACCATACTATTTTTAATTAAAGTCTTTTAGTTGTTAAAATTGGATTAGTAGAAAGGTAATTATATTTAGATAGTGTGTGGACTTCAATAGCTATATGAGTTTATTGTAGAAAATTATGAAATATTAGAATCCTAAGCTAATAATTTTAAGTTTATACTTCTTATTTACTTACTTTAGAAATAAAATAATAACATTTATTTTCTAATTATTATAATAAGTCAAGATTATATTTCAAAAAATATATGCAAAATTAATAGAAAGCTGAAAAACTAATAAGTTAATTGATAGTTGAAAGTAGAAAATTATCAAATTAGTTTCTTAAATTATAAGTATAAAAATCAAAGTAATTCACAGATTAAAATGATCAATATATATGGCCTTTTTTATGTAAATTTTTATTTTAAAATTATATGTTTAGAATGTTTATAATTTTAATTATTTATATTTTTTATTTATAGGTAAATTATTTTAATCATATTTTATTTATTATATATTTTATTATTCACTCGTACTATATTTAAAATATTTTATCAAATTTAGAATAAAGTAAAACACAAATAGATATAAATATATAAGTAGATATCATATTATCGTGTCTGTTAATATTTCAAGTGAAAATTTGTAGAAGACAGTATATAAGGAAAAAAATTCACACACAGAAAATATTATTTTGATTTTTTTTATATAAAAAAATATTATATTAAAAAATAAACTTTAAATCTAATTCAATTTTATAAAATTAATTTATGAAGTGATTTCTCTCCAATTATATACTATGAAATACTCTAAAATCTATTTAACATAGGATCTTCTAACATAACAAAAAAACTCATTTCAATGAGTTACAGTTTTATGTGATGAAGCTCTTAAAATTTCTTCACTAAACTGTGATACCTTGTCAAATGAACCATCCTCAGTTCTGGCTCCAATTAATGGTAATTCTTCCTCATTGGAACCATTTTCTTGAGTTACCTTTGATTCTTGATCAGCAGTAGGTCCATAAGCCCAACTGCATAGTAGATAATACAGTAAATTAACAGCACTGAGAGTGACAAGAACCCAATAGTACTTGTCAAAATGACCCTTGTTAATGTTATCTGAGATCCATCCATGTTTTCCCCCTCTTGAACTGAACTTTTCCACAGCACTGAATAGCAAAGAAGATAACACATATCCTACAGCCATTCCAACTCCAAAAAAGGAAGAAGCAATGCTTGACATGGTCTTTGGAAACTCAGTGTAATAGAACTCATTCTGGCCTACTGCATTGAATGCTTCAGCTATGCCACCCAAGCAAAGTTGAGGAAAAAGCCACATTGCAGACATGTTCAAAACTGCATGTGTGTCATTAACATGTCCCTCACTAATTGCTCTCCTTCTCCTTGTAGTCTCAACAATTGCTGCAGTTACCAAGTGGAGAAAAGAGAAGAACAACCCAAGACCCATTCTTGTCTTGGAGCTGATCCTAATTGGTTTGCCTCTGAGCTTTGATGCTAGAGGAATAATGGCACGGTCATAAAGAGCTATCCAAATGAAAATTGTGAATATCATGATTACGGTTAAAGACCCTGCTGGAACTTCAAAGTTTGGAGTGATGTGTCTGTTAAGGGATTTAGCTTGCAGCAATCCAAATGAGCCTCCAATGTTGAGATACATCATGATCCCTGTAGACCACAGGGGAATAACTTTTACAATAGCTTTTAGTTCCTCTACTTGATCAACTGTGCACAGACTCCATGGATTCAAGGTTGATCCATCAGAGGCTAGATCTTTTTCTGGGTCCTTAATGAAGCAAGCTTTATTCAGAAACCTGGAAGAAAACACAACATCATCAGAAAAAAAAATTTCATGTTAGGTATCTCTATGCAACTTGACATCTTAGCTAGACTGATACCTCAAATAACAACAATCATCTACTATCACATGATCAAAACTCATATGTTAACAAAAATATACTAGAAGCTTATTATTATTTCAAACAGTGTGTAAGCAAAAGATAACAATAATGGTAGTGTGAATATGTGATTCAACCTTAGTTTATCAGTTGGAAGAACTAGATCAGAGTCCTTGTTATGATGATACATTCCATCAGAGACCTTATGCGGTATTCGAAGTTTTCTGTTCTTACAGGCTACAACAATGACACGGGCAAAGCCAGTGAGCAAGCTGCTGTGTGTTTTATGCTTTACATAGAGTGGAGAAGCCAGAAAAAAGAGAACAGTGGACAAGAACATGAGTGCTGCTGGAACTCCAAAGCCTAATTTCCATCCAAGATGATCTTGGATATACACAATTCCAGTGAAGGCAATTATGACTGATATTGCTGAGGAAGCATAGTACCAGCTGAAGAATATCTCCAAAGCCCTTTGATTATTGGGGTTATCTTTTCTATTCACCTGGTCAGCACCAAAGGCCAGGGAACATGAAAGGCCACCATTTCCAATGGACATGAGAGCAAGGGAAGAGATTAACATTGCCATTTGCCCAAATGTTGCTGATACACATTTTTCAGTTTCAGAATTGCAATGAGGAGGCTGAGCCTCTGGGATCATGGCTGTTAGCCACAATAGTGCCATTCCCTGTTATTAGGAGTGAAAACACTACTAATTAGTAATCATATTCTAAATATTTCCCCATCTTCCAAGTAACCACAACCATAATGAAATTTTGGAAGTTGAATTTAGACTAAATGCACAAAGACTGTGTATCTGATACAATACTTGTCAATACCATTATTCTACAGCACTTGATACTATAGATATGTAAAATACTATCTAAATATGGAACAAAAATCATGAAACATAACAAATATAACAGCAATAATGCAAATCCAACATAAGAACATGCTTCTTAGACATTACTAGAACTAGAAATTCTTGATATCATACATCACTTCCTAGTGTCTACAGATAAAAAAGTCTCAACCTCTCTCATTCTTTTCTTGAAATCATCTATAAAAGGGGCCATTTCCATTTTGGTTCATCAAGGACAATAGATTTTCATAACTTCTTTCAAAGGCTAGGATACTTGATAGAATCATATGAGTGAAATATCCAAGAATATCATTGAGGATGGTTATTGTGATGAGGGAAAAGGAATAAGGGGTAAACCTACCAGGAAAGTGATGAAGGAACCTAAACCAACAGAGAGAAAGCGACCCAGATAAGAATCAGCAATGAATGCCCCAGGAAGAGGCATGAAATTGGTGGTTGCAACAGATAATAGGAGTATCTGGGTAGCTTTGCCCAAATGAAGATTGTAATTTCCCATCAAATACAGTATCATATTGGGCAGAAGCCCCAAGGTTGCCACTCTCGCAAGTGCTTCATTTGCTGCCATTCACCCCATCAAATCAAAACACAAAACACAGAACACAAATAACATAAAACAAAACATGATCTGAAAGAACATAGTCCGAGGTTGAATTGAGGAACAGTGCAACAGAACACAAACCTATGATGAAAGGCATGGTAACGAGGCCACCCTTACCACGCCCTTGGAGTTGAGAAATTCGGTGAGAAGCCATTTGGGGTTGAGCTGAAGAAAGCTCAATCTTCTCCATTGATCTGCCACTGTTAGTTAACTACTCACCTTATCCTAAAGCAACAAACAAAGCCAGAGTACACATAAAATAGTAATGTTCAGCAAAACCTCAAGAATAGTCAATGTTCAGCAAAACCTCTCTTCTGTTCTTCCACTGTCAAAGGCGTCTTCAAATTTTAAGTGTTGTGACAAATGTTTTCAATTAGAATCCAGTGATTAACTAACTTACCAAGATCAGAGAATTAGTTAGTACGTATGTTCTTACTTAAATTTTGTTCTTAAATTTATATGTAATATTTTTTTTAGTTTCAATACAAAACATGTAATTTCTCTAAAGCACAGTTAAACATGAAACATTTTAGTACAAACAAATTTTATATATAATTTTTTTAAAAAGTATATTGTTTTCTTAGAGTTTCTTTTTCTAAAATATGCTTAACAAAAAAATTATCATAAATATAAGTTTTGTCTATGTAATTTAATGTGAGATTGATTTTCATTCCGAATCTATACTTTATATTAAATTGTTGTATACTTTGATTCGAAATTGATTTTTATTTCTAAAGTTTCAATTTCCTTTTTATCTTTTAGAGAATACCTATCAATTTATAAAAAAAATTCAAGATCTTACAAAGTACATTAAGAGGTGTTTTTCAATGTGTTTGAACAAGTTTCCACCTTAATTTTAGGGTTTTAATTTTTAACTTTCGTTTGCAAATAAGTTTAAAGTAGATAAATTTAAGTTTCTAAATTTTTAGCTTTAGTTTTATACTAACACAAATTTTTTTTTTTAGTTTTAATGCAATGTAGTTTTAAAAGCAAAACCAATTCTATCTCAGAATAACTATTTTTTTACCACAAATTCCATTAGTAGCCCTCACTCATCCACTTAATCAGTTCCAACTTTTGGTCTTAAAATGACATTATGTTACTATATACTAGCAATTTCAAAATATTTTTTTAACTTGAAGAGATTATTATTTTGAAGTAACATTGAGTACCACAACATTCTCCCACCAATTAGAGATTAATACATTTCATAATATATAATTGAACGTAAATCTCATCTTATAAGTCGGTTTTATAAGGTTGAGTCAGATTTAAAAGTTCACTTTTTAATATATATCAGAATTATTTTGAGTTTATCCTAATGATTATTTATTGAGTTTATCAAGTCATCTGTCATCAAACCGTTATCAGACCATTCATAATATATAGTACCACGCACAAGTTGATAACCTCGGCATAATGAAAATAACTAAAAACTATGAGGTTGAGTCAGTCATGACAGAGCAGCTAGCAACAATTTAGCTTACAATTAATAGGAATGCATTAGTATTGCATATACGTAAAATGTCCACTTCAAATTACAATTTAGCTTGACAGAGAGATCAACCAACATCTTTGATTCATGAAATGGAACACATCAAATCCAGAAAAGTTGCATTGTCTATAGATCAAGCCTTGGCTTCGCTCCATTCTTGTAATGTTTGGGTTGCAACTCCAATATTTTTCATGTCAAACAAATTGGCTGAAACCAAACAAAATGATTGATCATCATGTCAGCAAGCAAACAATGTAAAAAGCTAAAGACCATTAATATGTACTTAAATTTCCATTGGAAAAGGGTATTAGATGATTATTATTAGGATAGACTCAAAAATGGCTTTGGTATCATATTAAGAAATGAACTTTGATACCATATTAAGAAGTAAACTTTAAGTTTAACTTAATCTTATAAAGTCGATTTTATGAGATTGAGTTTAGGGTTTAGTTGCTGCCAATTGCAGATCTTTTGTCAGACCAAAAATGAAAATGATACCTTGATGAACTTCAGGTGTGGCTGCTGCAGTAGCATCAACAATAACAGTCACCTGTGGATAGTCCAATGCTACAGCATCAAACACAGTTTGCCTGATACAATTTGGAGTTTGAATTCCTGCAATTACAATAAAGTTTGTGTGAAGTCAATTTACCTGGATCAAAACTGTAAGTAATAAGTTGACATTAAATGTATTACGCTGACCAGTGATGACCAGATTATGAATTCCTGTAGCTTGAAGAACTGAATGAAGGTGTGTAGCAAAGAATGCACTGAACCTGCTCTTCACAAGTTTATAATCTTCTTCTTTAATCAGCAACCCATCAACTAATCCTGCACCTTCACTTCCTTTACACCCTATTTTAACTTTCATCTCTGTATAATAATGTCTACGAAAAAGCTCAACATCTCTTCCTAAGGGATCGTTTTCTCGTACTACCTGAAAACATTGCCACAGACATTTTTCAAAAAATTTATATGTATTACTCGTTTTCAGTTTCCTTGTTTACATTTTCATATTCTTTCAGTGAAATCCAGTAGATCTTGCCTAAAAACTTCGATAATGTTTCAAACTCAAGTCCTTTGAAAAATAATGACGGTATTCCAGATGTTGTCTCTCTTGAAGTTCGAAGTTCTGTAACGGTTTTATTTGTAGAAGATGTCTCAGTGGATTGAGAAATTTCAGTGAAATCCAGTAGATCTTTCCTGTTTGATCATGTTCCGAGCTCAAATTCCTTTAGAGATAACATCATTAAAATGAATGACCATATTCGTCTGCCTTAGAGTTTAGAAAAAGACATATCAATAGATTAAGAAAAGAATAATGTATTATTTTTGACCTCGATTCCTAAATAATGTAAAATTATTGAATGTAGTGGAACAGATTCTCATAATCATGCAAACAAGTAAAATTTATATAAAAACTTGTTTCATAATAACAACTAAAGGAATTGTACATATATCTTATTAATTGATTTCATGATATTATTAATCTACCAAAAAGTTTACAAAACAAAAACTGTGGAGTTTGAGAAGCTTGGTTATTATTACCCAAACTATGAGAATGCCACGCTCTCTGGCAATTTCCACAGCCTTAACCACATTTGGAACAATGTTTTTCCCTGCTTTTAGTGCCACAGGACTCCAATCTTCTATGAAATCTTTCTGCAACATCACAAACCCACAAAACAGAGACTACTTAATTTCTCCAAAAACATTCTAATTAACCAAAACTTACTTAGTAATTCAACAATTTAATAAATATATTAAATACATAAAATTGAACTATTTAACAATTTCAATACATGTTCCAACTTTAAATCCGAAAAATAATATCATTAGGGTCAATCATCACATCCGAGATATTATCTGTTTTAGAGGTCGATGTTCAGATTTTGTACTTAAAAAACACTTTGGTGGGTTGAAGAAGAAAAGAGTATATAACTTTTTCTTTAGTCTCGACTCCTTAGCGATGTGAAACTATATTATCAGTACCAGAATAATACACAACAATGTTAAAGAGTTTAGTTTACTAAGTACCTGCATGTCGATGACAAGAAGAGCTGTTTGCTTCCAATCTTTTGCCATTTCTGTTCCAAAAGATGAACTGACCTACACCAAGAGCAGATTTTACTGCACAAGAACTATGAACATGAACAATCTCAAAAAGGAAAATAATGAAGAGAAGGAACAGTCACAAACTCAATCTGAGAAATGTAGCTTGAAATGTGGAGTACATATATAGAGTCTCTTCTTTAGATCATTTTTCATTAAATACATAAAAGCAAAATCTGAAATGAACTCTTTTTATAAATTAGAATATGAATAAATAATGAGGGAGTAAATTGGACCTTGAGATTTCAAAATACTTTATATGTCGATATTATTGTTTTTTTTCTTTCATAAATAATGTAATTTTATTTAATATTATTTTAAATGGATAATGTTTTTTACTTTGGAATTGGACAAGTTATCTATATACAAAGACAACTTGTCCAATTTTAGAATATTTTTTTATTTTATTTTAGAAAATATTAAATAGAACTACTCTATTTATGGGAAAAAACCAATATCATTCTTTTTGAGTTTGTGACTATACCATAGTTTAGTTAGAGTGTAATTGTTGTGTCAAAGTTTTGTTTTTCTTCTATAATATTATTTCATACTCTTTTTAAATAAATAAAGTTTAAAATTTAACTTATATTAAACTTTAAATGATATGGTTATCTTTCTCCTCTTAATAGTTTATTTTAATAATATACTTCAACTTTCCTTTTTTGTTTTTGTTAGTGATGCTGACTTTTATAAATAAAATAATAGATAAATATTGTTATAATCAAATAATTGAATATAAAAGGGAGACAAAATGGGGACAACACCGACAAAGTTCCACCAAATTTTTTGGAAATTTGGAGTTTGATCTTGAACAAAAATAAACCAGATAAATAATAACATATTAAGAGAAAAAAATATTAATATATTATTTTAAATTGAAAGTTGTTTGTTAATATCTCATATATTAACTGTGGGATATAGTGATATAATGTTACTAAAAAACTCACAATTCTTCTCAACATTTTTCAGAATATTATTTACTGTCAAATGTTATTTAATAATTTCTTTCTGATATTCCTTTGTATTATTTTATAAAGTTAAATATTGTTAAAGCAACTCTTTTGCTGTTTATGTATTAGTTTTTATTCATATATTCTAATTATCTTAACTAATATTGTACAACACCTCAAAAAAGATAAGAAGTCAACAAAAGCTGAACACGTGATGCACGATTAAGGCTACAGTTTTGGAAAAACTTTTTGGAATTGCTGAATGTTTATTTACTCAATTTGCATTTAAAATTTTTAATTTATGAAAAATTAATATCATTCAATTATATATCATGTGTGCTGATTAATTGGAATGAAGCTCGAACACTCTTCTTAAATGGCGTTCGTATGACACCTGTAGGATACGTATCCGTGAAGTGTCCAATTCAAAAAATTATTTGTTAGATTTATGACAATTTTAATACGGTTATAACACAATTTTAAAAAAGAAAAATACATTAATTTTCTCAAAATTCAAATTTTATTGTATAAATTATTATTGTGATTATAAAAATAAGAAACAAATTCTTGTGAACCAATCATGGAAAACATCTTTCTGCTCCAACAAATAATCTGGAACATACTTGTGCACATAAATTTTTATTGTCAATTTATATAATTTATAATTATATAATATATAGATCAGTGTCCCCGTGTCTTACATTTTAGATATTTTACGTATCTTCGTATCCGTATCCGTGTCGTATTAGTATCTGTGTCGGTGTCTGTGTTATATAGATTGGAACTGAACCATATCATTCAATACTTTCTAATAACACTACAAGAAAATCATGAACTCTAGAATAAAAAAATTAATGAATTGCCATAGTGACTAAATTAAAGACTATTTTTAGAGACAAAAAAATGTTTTCTAAAATAGTTTTTATTATTGTTAAATGGTTTCTAAATTAATATCTAATTAGCAATCAAGGTTTTTGAATAATTGGTAGTTAGAATCTTAGTAGCTAATTAGATACCAATTTAGAAACTATTTAACAATAATAGAAACTAATTTAGAAACCAATTTTTTTTCTTATCTAAAATAGTCTCTACTTTAGTTAATAATGTCTTGTAGTTTCAGAAAAAAAAATATATAATTAGAAATTCTTCTTATTTTTATTTTTAGGTCTTTATCCTTAATAGTTTTTAATATTCGATTTGTTAACGTTAAAGTCAATATTTAATATTTAATATTTAATAACTAAAAATAGTAAATGTTATTGAATATATACATTTGTTTTTAATCTAGATCAACCTATATATAAAAATATTTAAATTTTGTTATAATTTGTGGTTACAATTTAATATTACTAAACTCTTTTCTCAAATTGAAACATTAAACAATCTCATACAAAATTCATTAATTGAATGATAAATATTTGGTGGTTGTAGATAAACTACCCAACCTTTTGTGCATAATTTCTTCTATATTCAATGAATGAGGTCCCAAAATAGTCACCTCAACTTAAAGTGCAATGATTCCTTTTTGTGCTTATTAATTGGAATTCAACCATATAATTCAATACCTTAAATTTTAAAATAATACTAAAACCTTCATACAAACCCCAATCATAATATTAATATCATAAAATAAATAAATTTCACCCATTAAGTTGAAAATCACTAGTGTTGGAAAAAGATAAATTTAGTTATGTTATAACTTAATTGACTTCTTTACTAAAACATATTCTAAATTTATAGGTATAATATACCTATGTATTGTTTTTGTTAATAGATGGGTTTTTGTTTAGTTTCCATATATTTTTATATTAATTATTATTATTATTTTTTAATAATACTTTTTTCATATGATGACAAATGATTATTGTTACTTGAGGTGTTAGCCTAACTGAGATGTCAAATAGCATAGTAATGTCTAACATGAAAAAATTTTATATAAAAAAAACATATTCTAAATTTTAAAATCTTCAAATCGAGCAATAATCACAATACCATAAACTAAATTATTCTCTTAATTTAATGGATCAAAAGATATTTGTAACCAAATAAAAATAATAAATTTTTATTTTATTTCAAAATATTTTAAACTTCAACTTTGTATCGATTCCTTCTTAGATTTCATGTCCTTTTACATCTAAGTATCATAATTTTAATTTCAACTTCTTTTATAAACAGGCTCTTTTATTAAACTATGGTTAAACCACTAATAAAAATACATTTCAACCATATGTTTATTTTAAATACAATTATTTGTTAAAATTTGAATGAAATAAAAGTTTAAAGGTTTATTTATAAAGTGGTAAATTTTAAATTTGGATGTATATCATATTTGACGCCTTTTCTATGCTCGTGTACAATGTGCTTACAAATACTCCTTATGTATTTCAGATTCTAGCCGCTGATAATTTTTTTCCATTATTTCATCCAATGGTCCATAATAATTACTCATGAATTAAAATATAATAAAATATTATATCTGAATTCTTACATAAAGTTGAGATGGCCGAGTTGGTCTAAGGCGCCAGATTAAGGTTCTGGTCCGAAAGGGCGTGGGTTCAAATCCCACTCTCAACAAAATGAATTTTTTATATTTTCAATTTCAATAAATAAATTAGAAGAGATATTTTTTTTTTATGTAAGATTTATTTAAACATTTTTACAACACTTACCAATTTAACTAATATCATGTAATATTGAAGTCAAAAGTCAAACAACTTAAAAAAAATATACTTAAATGATGTTATTATTAAAAAAAATACAAATAATATATTATTTACTTAAATAAATTAAAATACAGTCTATTCTGTATTATAAAGAAAATTGTGAGTATTGCATATAAGTATTTTTTTATGTATAATTTTGAAAATGTTAAGATTATGTTATATATAACTTGTATTGTGTGGTATAAAAAATATTTTGAATAAATAATCAATTCAATTCTTAAAGTAGAACAAAAACATCTTGACCAATGAAAGATGTGTTTCGACTTAGTCGTAGGGTTAAATTTGATTTTTATAATTAATTTATGACTTCTTTTTTAATATTTATAAAATTAAATGTGTCATTTCAATTTAGTTCTTAAATTTAATTATTTAATGTTGTTTTGATAATTCAGTTATGTCTTATATAGTATATATAAATTATTAATAAATACATTATCATCTTCTCCTACTGCAGTTTCTTATTTTCATGTAGTCAAAAGTTCTTAAGCAGCAGCACACAAAGGTTCGCTTATACACTGCCAAAGACATCAACACCTTTTGTCTTGGAATTGAACACCACAGAAGGTTGTAGAAGTAGCATGGTTCATGCAGATCAAGCTTTGGGCTCGCTCCATTCTTGTAATGTTGGGGTTGCAACTCCAATATTTTTCATGTCAAACAAATTGGCTGAAACCACCAAAATATTGGTCATCAATGCATCATTGCCATCAAATGAACTTTATAAGCAGATTATGAAAAAACAAGAAAAGGTTACCTGCTTTGAGGCACGTAGAATATAAGAACTTGTCCCCAAAAAAAATGGATTTTCTTTTTATACTGGTCGGTACCGGACGAGTCCCGGTAAATACTGATTAACTAAAAGATAGTACAAATATTTTTCAAATATTCTATATATTAATATACCTCCCTATAAATTAGGAATCATGCTATAAATCAAACTGACATTTGATAGATTCGGCCCATCACAACAAAGACCTATGACTAAACACTATAAATAAATCCTTTGTGGAGGGTGGTAAGATACGCTTCTATCAATTACCAACCTACACTCTTTACACAGAGTACTTACTTGAAAATCAGATAACCTATTTAAGGTCAACCCGATTGAGCATCAACATTTGAGAAAAAAGATTCAAAGGAAAAAATTATAGGATCATCGACACGTCAGTAATGGTAAGACCAGTCTCAAGTACTATCTAGACTCTCTTTACCTATATAGGTGCACTTTTGATAAATTAAAAAAATGGCTTTAAAGAAGTGTGGCATATGATGACATTAAACATGCCCCAGAGCAACAATGTCAACTCTGGAGTAAGGAGAAGCTTAGTTTTGCAATTATATGTGCTTGACTCCTCAAACATGTCCTCTCAGAAACTGATAAATTGCATCTCAAAAATAAAGTTTCATAAGAAATCCTCTGCAGGAAATTAATATGGACGTATTCAAAGGTGTTGTTTACTTCATTAGGCCTTTGTACAGTCAGATATAACTTCTAATCTCTAATAGTTGTACAACTTGTGAAGTGAACAAACATACTGATACGCCAAATTAACAAATTGCAACTCAGTTTTATATAGATCAGAGTTCTTCAAGATATGAGTGAATACTGTGTGTGCAACTAACAGATACAATTCCCAGGAACAATGAAAAATTAGAAAACAAAGACATTGCAAAGCTGAAGACCATTACCAAGATGAATATCAGGAGTTGCAGCTGCTGTAGCATCAACAATAACAGTTACGGGTTGATAGTCCAATGCTACAGCATCATAGACAGTTTGCCTAATACAGTTGGGAGTTTGAACACCTACATACATCAAGTCAATACACAAACACAGAACTCTTAGTAAGTTGACATGGTGTATTACAAAAACTATCACTCACCAGTGATCACCAGACTATTAATTCCTGCTCCTTGAAGGACTGAATGAAGGTGTGTAGCAAAGAATGCACTAAAACGGGTTTTCACAAGTTTATAATCCTCTTCTTTAATAACCAGTCCATCAACTAATTCTAGACCTTCACTTCCTTTAGAGAGTGGACCAACTTTCCCTGCAGCATAAAGATGGCGACGAAAGAGTTCAACATCTCTTCCTAAGGGATCATGTTCCCTTACTACCTGGAAACGTGTTTAGAAATATAATTCAACAGTTAGATAACTATTTCCTGATACCAACAGTTCAAGATCTCTGGATAGTGAATACACAATGATGTTATTACAGAGACTTTTATCTTAATCTAATACTAGTAACTCAAGGTTTGCAAAAGGAATAGGAATGATAGGTCTGTAGGAACTTGTGCGTGTTTTTCTTTTGTGCTCTTCCTCTTCTTACATAGACTTCGTAGGATATGACCATTTGCAGCATAAATGTCTTTATATTGTAGAAGAGATTATGATCAAAGTCTTGCGTAATTGATATAAATTTGAATCTTCATTTGAATTCTTCTTTGAAAAAACTTGATATTATTGTACCTGTTACTTAATATAAAATAATGAACATGGGGCAATAACATAGTAATCACAGAATTTATATTTGCATGCGATATATTATCTTATTTGTTCGATATAATTGACATGGTCTAATTAAACGTTGATGAAATAACTTTATTCCATATAATATTATTTCTATGAAATAGCACATTGGACGTCGGTTTATGTATATCAGAAAATTGATATAGAATAATTTAATAACATGTTTGAGTTATTTCCTTTATTATTTTCTCATAGTTGTTAGATTTTCTCTCTCTCACACACATATATATACACACACAATTCCTCTATGTCTTTCGAGGGAATACAAATGGTTCTTACAAGGTTGGATTTCCTTACACGTGTCTTTCTTGGTCTTCGACTTCTCAGCTTCTCAATCTCTAAGTCATGAAAATTATACTCTAACTCTCAAGTCAAGTCTCAGTTCAAGTAAAGGATATTAAGTCAGGATGAGGATTAAGTTACCTTTGACCTTAGGGTGTTTTCCTATTTATAGTGGTTGTCTTGGACCTTTGGCTGTACAGATGATTAAGTTGCATCCAATGAAGCTCAATTGCCTTTAATCATGATTTGTGAGTATTTATTATGAAGTACTGGTGTCTTAATCTTGTATGTTGTTCTCTAATTTGCAAGATACCAAGATGTCGATACTTGGATACTCGATAATACACTATGGAACTTCATCATCACGGTACTCAAGAGTATACTGTGAGACCTCGTCCTCTTGGTAATTTTAGTACACAGATGGTGGTAGGGGGATGAACTCTGGACCGTAGTCCATATCCGGACTAGCTTTTTGCGTCCTTTCTACTGGACAGGTACAGCTTCGGCCATGCTCGCAACAAGAGCATGTTGGAGCTTTTCTTCATTTTGTTCTGACAAGACAGCCACCTTGCTTTTTCTTGGTTCCACCCTTCTTTTTCGTCTTGTTAGATTGCTAAAAATTATACAGAGCTTTACTAGGGGAAAACTCCTTTGTTATGATACCATAAGTTAGTAAGAAGACACAGGTAAAGAGAGAAACTCGTCTCTTCAAATTCAAGAAGACAAACAAAAAAACAAACCTCTGATCCAAAATGCAGTGCATATATCAAGATATATATATAAATAAAATCTATAAATCAAGAGCCTAAGGAATTATGAAGACTAATGCTCTGCTTGCATGAACCGATTTACTGTGCAAGATTTGAGGGAAGTAGTGAGTTTGCTTCAAGTGATTTCAAATTATTTAAGAAGATTTAAGCTGGGTTTCATAATCGATTGTTTATGCCCATAATCCATTATCTTGCTAAAATAGTAGGTGTTTTAAGTGTATTTTGTATACATAATTGATTATGAGACACTCCTAATCAATACTTTTTCTTTGTTTTTTTCTTTTTTAATACAGTAAAAATAAATAATTAAAACTAAATTTAAATTAATAAATAAAATCATCTTAATTTTTACTGTTTTCCTTTTAAGTCAACCATATCTTTTCTTCTCCTTTCTTTTCCTTTTTCTTCTCTTCCTTTCCCTCACCAAACAAAACATAAAAAATAAAAAACACTTCATTGTATACATTTTCATATTCTTTCCCTAACATTGAACAATGCTTCTCTGAATAAATAATAAATAATATATGCACTCACAAGATTCTTTACACAGTTTATCGATTTTATGATAAATATCTTAAAAGTCAAACCAATAATGATTTCTGATTGATGGATAACAATAGTATAATTTTATTAAACTCTACTTTTCCAAGCTTCTTGACCAATCATGGAGGTTTGCATTTCATATTAAAACTTGTTTAAATTCATTGGTTTACCCCACCTTTCATTATCCACAGACAAGGAAGAACAGAGAAAAAAATGTTATTACCCAAACAATGAGAATTCCACGCTGTCTAGCAACATCCACAGCTTTAATCACATTTGGGACAATTTCTTTCCCTCCTTTGACAAGTAAGGAACCCCCACCTTCTATAAAATCTTTCTGCAGACAGAGAGAAACTTTAATTTCTCCGAACACGTTAGGAACAACATCGGAAAGTAAACAAACAAGTACCTGCATGTCGATCACGAGAAGGGCTGTGCGATTGGACTCCTCTGCCATTGTTTCCAAAGAGTGAGCTCGAGCAAGTTCAGATTTTGAGCGCAGTGACAAAGGCTTTGGCCAATTGGGTCTCTTATCTTGTAAGGTATTGGTCCCACTGCACACACAAAAATGACGAACCCCAAATAAGTAAGGGAAAAAGGGGAAATTGGAGAGAAAGAAGAAGAAATTACCGAAAGGTGAAACTGGGGTGCTTCAGAAAAGGAAAAGCTGAGAGATTGAAATGTGCAGACTTAAGCATGTTGTTAACATTGTTGTTGTAATTGTTGTATTTGTAATATGTAACTTTAGAATTGTTGTAAGCATATTTTCATAATTTAACATCATGTATATTTAATCACCTAATTTCTTAAAAATCAAGATTATCAATTTTATAAAATCTTCTTATAATTCAATAATATATTAATTAATTTGATAAATCAACTAATTTTTATTAAGATAAACTTTAAATTACATGAAATAATTTCAAAATTAATATAAAATTTATGAAGCTACTTATTTGGATAAATTTGTTAAAATATTATACTTTTTTCAGGATGTTTCTTCCTACACCTCCATATATTTTTCTTTTACCTGCATAAATTTTCATATTTTCAAAAATACCTAAAGTAATATTTTGAATTATGTAATCCGAAAGTTTTTTTTCAAATTTGTAATTAGCTTTCGAATTACATAATTCAGAAGTCTTTTTTCAGATACATAATTAGTTTTCAGATTATGTAATCTAAAAGTCTTTTTTAGCTTCCAGATTACATAATCTGAAAGTCTTTTTTCAAATGCGTGTCTGGATTACATAATCCGAAAGCTACTCTATAGGAGTGACACAAGAAGGTTAAAAAAGTATTTTCATGTTGTGTATGGAGGTATCAGAAGAAACTATGGAGGTGCAGGAAAAAACAGTCCTGTTATGATAATTTGACAAAGTCTTCTCCATGCATGCAATCCATTAGTGGCATATCAATATATAAGAAGCCTCTACTGATATTAGTTTCTTTGTAATCTTTTTCTTTTGGTCCTAGGCCTTAATAGTTTAAGGTTGTTTCTTCCTGCACCCCATCCTTCTTCTTCCTGCACTCCATCATTTTTTTAAAATCTCAAAATTGCCCTTTTTTACATTTTATTTTAAAACACAGTTTTCATGACAGTGTGTGGGTTTTAGGTCGGATCGTGAAGGTTGCTGCAATAAAGTGAAAAAATCCATTTGAGAATGGTACTTCATAATGCAAAGTTGTTTCTCAAAAAGACATTTTAGAAGAGAAAAAAAAAAAAAAACTCTCAAAATCATTTTCTTCATTTCACATTTTTATGGGGTGTAGGGAAAAAACTGATAGGTGAAGTAAGAAACACCCATAGTTTAATAGAATTAAAACTAGAGAATAAAAAAACTTTTCTATAAATTAGATTTAAATCTACTTCAATGAGTTAAAACTCACATTCACTATGTAGTATAATTTTCTCATATATCTAATTATACATCTTAGACATTATTTTGTCAAATAACTTTTACTCTCATCTTAGATAGTAAATAAGTTCAAGTATAATTATTTTTAATAAATTAACTTGGAAGAAGAGATTTATTTTAAGTTGTATATTATAATTTAATTACATTTTAAGTCAACACAAGATCATTAACACTTTGCTGGAAAGTGTGTTTTTTTTTCTTAGTAATTTCTTAGGAAGTGTTACTGCATTGTTCAATAGGTCTGTAGGTCTGTGTGAACCTTGTATGTTCTCTCTGGTGGTCTAGAACCAAGGTGGTCTAGAACCAAAGGTTTCATGTATACGAATTGAGATATCTCTAAAATGTCCCATTTTTAATTTTATTAATTCTTTGCTGATAAAAAAAAGATTATTAACGCTTTTTAAATGTTTAAAAATAGAAAAGAGTTTTAAAAGGGAAGAAAGAAGTGTAAGGGTTTTTGTTTGAAAAGAGAGTTTGGTTTGTAATATTCCATTATCTTAATGTTGCACATGTGCTTGGTAGCTCTTGATCTCTTCCTAGGGTTGGCATGGCAGCAGAAAGGATAGTGATGATGAAGACAAACACAAAGCAACACGGCTCAAGCACTACTCTATTATTTTAAACACATGACTATGGAGATTCACCCTTTTTCTTTTCTAACTTTCTTCTTTATAATTTAACCCATATCATTCTTCTTCTTTTGTCTCATTATAACCTATAATGTTTGCACGTGTAATATGTTTTATTATTTTTATGCTTTCCAATTTTATTAGAGATCAAAAAACTTTATAAACTATATTATTCTCATACTCCCATTTTTACCATAGTTTTAGCTTGCACATACATTATATAAAATTATTTTCATGGATCTTGGAACCATATATCTTAATTCTTATAATAATGACTAACCCCAATTGCATTTTTTTTTCTATTTTATTGTTAATTAGTTTGTGCTCATTGAGGAGATCCCATAGACGTGAATGGACAAAGTATAAAGACATATAAATCAATGATATATAAAATGCACCCATGTTTTAAGATTTTGATATCTCTAAGTTTTAAGATTTTAAATTTCATGTGATCGATCTTTAAGATTTACTTGTCATAGCAAGATAATTTTTTTGTTTTTACTATTATGTATCATTCAGTTTATCATTCTCATTCACTTATTTAAGATCTTTTACCTATTTTAAACTCATATGAATATCCAATATTTATTGATGTTTATTTACTATGTTGGAATATATTACTTTACATTTTTATTTTAGTTGTTTTTGTAAGGGTTGAGACAATAACTCGTTTTGATCACAATTAATTACTTCTCTTTCAGTTTTAACTTCATGGTAATTGGGTATGGATTTCAGGAAGAGAGTGCACCTGGGAAAAGTTATTTGACGCTCAAGTAAATATTCAGTATACATATGCAATAAATGCTATCATTATCATAAATGACGTACATTTGTCTTGATTGTTGTGCAAATTTATAGGATCTTGTTGAACCCTCTTACAATTAGATCGAAAAATATATATATATATATCATAATTAAGATGTTTATTATCTAATTTTTCGTACAATTTACCTTATATTAATTTACTCTTATCATATATATTCTCGTGAGATTTGATCGATACCAAATAGAATTATCGCTTCCAACAATGCATATTTTATTTGTGGAGGTGTGTTTAACATATAAATTCATTTATTGAGTTATTTCAACCTCCTTTTTGTGTTCTTAATAATGAAAGCATATTAAGAGAAACATACTATAAACAAATGATACAATCACATTCAAACTATTAACTTTTGCTTTTTCTCATATATATAATTAATTATTCCATACATATATATAAAAAACTATAATGTACAACTTTCCATGGGAGTAAGTCATCATAAAAAACAATAGATATGAATAGTCCAATAATTAAATTTCCGTAATGGACTAATCACTTAACCAATTCTTTATTTATCATTAGCATCACCATTCTATACATATAAAATAACTTGTTAGTGGATAAAAGGTAATCACCAGTCATTAACCCATTGGCTTTACATTTCAAAGTGGAAATTAAAAAGTGGCATGAAAACGATAAAAAATTCCAACTTCACATATGCAAGAGACAAACCATCAAACTAGTACCCATTTTTCTTGTTTCCTTATTAATTATACCAACAATGGCTCCCCTCTAAAATGAGTCCAATTAACATTTTTCTTCAAACACATTCATTTTCAATCACAACTTTTTCATCATTCAACAAACTTAAACCAAAAATCTTTTCAAATAATCCCATATATATATATTAATAGTTAATAACTATCTATATATTTGTATCACACATATACTTATGTCATATAACACTACAAGAAAATCATGAAATAGAAACCAATTTCTAGAGACCAAAATAATTAGTTACAATAGTAACTAAATTAGAGACCATTTTATAAACTAAAAAAAATTGGTTTCTATATTAGTTTCTATTATTGTTAAATAGTTTCTAAATTAGTATCTAATTAGCAACCAAGGTTTTAGAGATCAAATTTAGAAACTAAATAATTGGTAGTTAAAAGCTTGGTTGCTAATTAGATACCAATTTAGAAACTATTTAACAATAATAGAAACTAATTTAGAAACTATTGTTTTTTAGTTTCTAAGATGGTCTCTAATTTAGTTACTATTGCAAATAATTATTTTAGTCTCCAAAAATTGATTTTTATTTGATGTATTTATTGTAGTGTAACTTTCTGCTTTGAAAATCGAAAATAGTATATATACTTCTCTCATACAACTTTTTGCATTGAAAATTGAAAAGATAATTGCAAATAGAAAAATAAATAATCTTTTATCAAAAAAAAAATATGATCTATTTTAGGGATGATCCAACCCTTATACAGAATAATAGAGACAAACACACATCTTTACAAAACTAAACAAAACCAATAACTTTGCACCAACCACCTAGCTACCAATATCATTTATCTTTCTCTATATTATATTACAAATCGAAAAGAGAACCACGTACTATATTATATTACAAATAGAAAAATAAATAATTTTTCTACTACTTTTTTATCAACAAAAAAAAATCTATTTTAAAGATGGTCCAACCATTATCCAAAACAACAGAGGCAAACACATCTCTTTACAAAACTAAACAAAACCAATAATTTTGCACCAACTGCCTAGCTACCAATGTCATTTATCTACCAATGTCATTTATCTCTCTCTATGTTATATTACAAATCAAAAAGAGAAACATATGTACTATATTATTACAAATAGAAGAAAAAAATTAATCTCTTTACTGTTTTCTATATCGACAATAAAAAAACATATTTTAAAGATGGTTGAACCCTTATACATAACAATTAAGAGAAACACACTTATCTCGAGAGTTAAACAAAACCAACAATTTTGCTCCAACTACCTACACAGCCAACACTATCTATCTCTCTATTATAAATCACAGTTCTAAATTGATATCTTTATTTTATGTGGTAGTTGAAAATGGTTATTTTGAAGTAAATGGATCCTCTATTATAGTGTATAGTGTGTGAGATGATGCAATATGTGGCGTAAGAATGATGAAAGTGAGAGTTGGGGGCACTTGGAGGGAGCGTGAGAGAAATGGGGCATGGGGGCACTTGAGTGGTTCAACTAAAAGCTCCTCCAAAAATGACCCGAGACCTCAGATGGGGCCCATATTTATACATTCGGGTCACCCACCAATATATCCATTCACATGAATGTCTCCCATCAACTCTTCTTCACACATCCACTTGTTTTTTTTTAACTGCATTACAACTTTTAGTCTTCACACAGTTAATAAACAAACCACTATTATTCATTCATTGTTATCATCATTACCAATGCTTCAATACTTTTTCTAAATGGTATGTCTGATAAATGGTGTGTTAAATAATGTGTCTGTTTATTTATGTTCGATATTTTAGAAATGATACGTACTATCGTGTCTATATCCGTATCTTAGTATTTATGTTAGTGTTTGTGCTACATAGATTATGATCACTGTTGTAGTTTCAAATCAAATCACAGAGTACTTGCAGGAGAAGGGAAAATAGTATGATTAACGTGAGTGATTTTGAAAAAGTGCTTTTGATTTTGATCATCATATGTATAATGCACCAGGCACTCACATATATGCGTGCATACCAATTTTCGTCAGTTTTAAGCTTCACAGTGATCACACTGCAGATTTTTCTCCTCAAATGCATGCATGCGTGTTTGTCCTTATTTCTGATTTCTCTGAACAATAATACAACATTTCAAAATAGTAATAGATAGTGGAAACTGAACACTTTTGTCTAAATCTCTAGGGCAAGAATAGATGCATCAGCAAAAATATTTCATCACCTATAATATTTCTAACCTATATATGTATGATTATTTTCACACGATAACTATTTCCACACTAAAAAAAATATTAAATAAAAATCAATTTTAGAGACAAAAATAATTAGTTTTTATATTAATTAAATTAAATACTATTTTAAAAATTTAAAAAAATTATTGGTTTCTAAATTAGTTTATATTACTGATTAAATTGGTATCTAATTAACTATCAGATTTTTGCTATCAAATTTAAAGTCTAAATAATTGATAATTAATACCTTAGTAATAATTAGATATCAATTTAGAAACTATTTATCAATAATAGAAATTAATTTAGAAATCCTTAATTTTTTTTTAGTTTTTACAATAATATCTAATTTAGTTAATATAACAACTAGTTATTTTTAATCTCTAAAATTAGTTTTTATTTAATATTTTTCTAGTAGTGACATTCTCCATGATTAATTAGTTCTATAAATTCTCCTGATCTTTAGGCAAAATTTGTTTCAATAGAGGTGATGAAAATGATCATAATTAACTAACTCTCATTGTGTTTGATATTTTTATCACAATAATCAGCATAAGAAACCAAACTATTTCACTAAAACTAGTTTATTAGCGTGAGTAAAAAGATTAAGATTAGTCTTTGAAGAAAAAGAAGAAGGATGTGATAAAGAAGACGAAAGGAATGAACAGTAGCTATTGGAATCTTAAACAAACATAGATAGAATGTTAATTATGAATAACAAAATATCTCAGAAGAAAATGCATGTTTAGGAAAAGTAAAATTACAGATTAATTAATGTTTTGACAGCACTTATTAGGAACTTATTGAGTTAACCTAATTAGATTAGAAAGGAGAATACATAATATAATAATATAATTAAGGATAAGATATTTGAATTGAGTAAATCATGAACACTATATAGCATCGTGAGGAATCAGCCTTTTGATTATTACAGATTGACTGCTCACGATGTTATATATTCATTCACAATGCCAAAGAGGATATGATGCTTCATCTTTCTCTGTTAAAATCCACTGCCATATGCTGGTGCCCAGTAATCACCTCCATTTTCATTTCCAACATGTTGGGTGCAAGACACAGGAACCAAGCACAACCCTCTACTCCTCAAGTCCTTTGCCTTCTCTTTTGCATCCTGATTAATACATTTTTTCTATCAGTGAAATAAATAAAATGAACCACTTAAGAGATGATTCAACCCGTATACATACCAACTGTACTACTCAAAAGAAAGACCTAATAATCATAATCTTGTCAGAACTAGTCAACACAAAATCAATGAAAGCACCTAACATTAAAAAAAATCGTTAAATAGAAACCAATTTTAGAGACCAAAATAATTAGTTGTTATATTGACTAAATTAGATATTATTTTAGACACTAAAAAAATTATTGGTCTCTAAATTAGTTTCTATTATTGATAAATAATTTCTAAATTGGTATATGATTAACTACTGAGATTTTTGCTACCAAATTTAGAATCTAAATAATTGGTAGTTAAAACTTTGGTAGCTAATTAGATACCAATTTAGTAACTATTTATCCACAATAAAAATTAATTTAGATACCAATAATTTTTTTAGTCTCTAAAATAATATCTAATTTAATCAACATAATAACTAATTATTTTTAGTCTCTAAAATTAATTTCTAATTAATGATTTTCTAGTAGTGTAAAGATAACACTACCACCAAACCTTCAACTTTAAATCAACATAAATCAACATCAAACACATTAAATGATCATGTGATTAATAGATAAACACATGATTATAGACTAAAATAATTTTTTTAGTCTCTAAAATAATATCTAATTTAATCAATATAACAACTAATTATTTTTTATTTTTAAAATTAATTTCTATTTAATGATTTTTCTTGTGATAATACTACTACCAAACCTTCAAACACATCCAAAAACTAATAGAAACTTTAAATCGATCAGATACGTTAATGGATTATCATGTGATTAATACATAAACACATGATTATAGGGTGATATTTTTTTGAGTAATGAATGAAATATGATTAATGTGGTTGATTAATGAATGCAAAGTGAATAGTTTTTGGTGGCCATGCATGTTCTGCAGGATTATGCAGGTAATTGTGATAATGAGAGTAATGATTAGGATGAAGGTAATGAGATATGGAAGATAATAATGAGTGAATGAAAGAGATAAGAAGCGTGGTACACCTTTGCATAAAAAGAAAGAATACCTGGTTTGGAGCTCCCTTTCTTTTCAGGCCATTGTCATTCAACAGCTAGATGAATAAAAAGAGAGAAGAAAAAGCATTAGGAAATTCAGTTCTCTCTCCAAAGCTTTTTGACTTCAAATGGGAAATGCAGCGTCGCATTATACTTTTCACTTGCTTTAAAAAGATGTTATAAAAAGCTGAGAAACCTTGTTATTTTTCTGTGGCTTTTCCCTGATTAAATACTAAGCAATAATTGCAAAGAGCCTCCTAATTTGATTCTAATGAATTGATGGATCCAATAAAGCATACCTGACCGGGGTCCTCAGGAAATACAGAATTTCTTTCTCCATGTACCTGTTGCTTCAAAACAAAATAAAGAAAACACCAAACTTTCCCTTCAATTATATGCCTTAGTAGGTATTTTTGTCCCACTCAAATATCAGTAGAGGGTATGTGTGTGACTGTGTTTGTTAGAGTTAACAAAGAGAGAGAGAGAAAGAGAGAGGCTTTGGAAAGTGGGCACTTACAGACTGTGGATTCCTCATGTTTTTTGATCCATTGCCCAAGTAAGGAGAACTCAGTGCCTGCAACCAAGAAGGAAAAGAAAAGAAAAATACAACTAAAGAATGTTATGGAGAGAAACATTAAAATTGGTGACACTTTAAATGCATGCTCAGATACTTCACACATACTTCACACTGTTCCAACCCTTATACACCAATATACAATTAGATCAATAATCAGATACTTCATCGTGTTACAACCCTTATACACCAATATACAATTAGATAAACCTTAGAAAGTAACATATTCTTGATTAGTAACTAATTTTATGAGGGAGAAACATCACCTCAATTTGACCCTGAAGGAATCTTATGTATCCAATGGCTTCTAACAAGACAGAAGCTGTGTCAGTCTGCAAAAGTGAAACACACACACACACCCCACAACCACAGCACCGGTCATGTGTCTCTTTTAAGGTTAGAATTGAGATAAGGATAAATGGAGAAAAAGTAAAGAGGAAGACAATAGTTGGAGAGAGTTGGAACTGTGTTGATGGGGTCTCTTAAACACTAAAACCAAACACACAAGAAGCTTTTGTAATAATTATGGTTTATGGTTTTTGTATTTAGCGAGTTTATTGTGTTTGTTTGTAGTGATTGGAGTGGTTTGTTTATTACCTTTCCGAATGGGGAAACTAGCTGGTGAAGGGCTGTTATTCTATCTCCTAGCTTCTCCTTTCTCACCTGATTTTAAGAGATAGTTAGTGCATGAATTCATATGTTTTTCTCTCTTTCAACTATAATGCATATTTACCTGCAGAAAGAATATTACAGTTTTAGAACACAAAAAGACAACACACAACCCAACAATCAGTCAGTAACTCTTTCTCTTAGTAGTGAAAGATCACCTTGAGAGGTGGTTGGCTTGAAGATGGCTGACTTTTAGTCTTCTTATAAACTCCACCACTGCCTGTGGTATTACACTTGGAGAGAACAAGAGACAGATTTGAAGGAATAATTAATAATATAATCTATGCATGTTTAAATAAGTAATGAAAATTAGGTGAAAGATGAGAGAATATATATATAAAAAAAAAGAGGAATTGTAAGAACATAGTCTATCAGAAAATGTTAGGATAATTTTTAGTTTTTTGATATTGCTGTGTTAGTTTTTTATGTGTATGAGATCTATCAGAAATGGTGGCTTTTTTTTGTGGGGTGAGGTTATATAGGTTTCGGCTGTTAGTTTTGCTTTTGTTGAGCTTATGTTTCAGTTTATGCATGGAACTTAGAGGAAAGATGGTTCAGATGGTTTTGTAAAGAGTTGAAGTATTTCTGAAATACTTTTATTTTATTTTTTATATAAAAAAAGAACATGGGTCTAACCTCGGATGTGTGATCTGGTAGTTGGTTCTTCCTATGATCTTCCTTGTTATAAGGGGAATCCAATAAATTATCACTACTGAAGCTAGCAACACTAGACCTAGGAGAAGAAGAAACTGGCACCATGTGTGACCAAGGTGCTCCAGAAACCTGAAATTCTTGATCATGGTGGTAGAAGTTTCCACTTTGGGCAACCTCTTGCTTTATTACATCAACCATAGGATTTATGTGGGATTGATTAAGCATGTGCTCGTTCCATTCATCCAACTTTTTTGATTGAAAATGACTGAATGCCACTCTCTCCTCCTCTCCTGGTAAACCAGTGCTGCAAAAAGAAGAAGAAGAAGAGCCATGATGATTAAAGTAAAACACTGTATAAATAGCAGAAACTGGTAAATTTAACAGTTTTTGGAAGACTTAATAAAAAGAGAAAGTAGAAGACATGTATTGATGAATGGATTGAATCAGTAAAGTGATTCATTTGTATATATTGTTTATCAACAAGGCATGCAAAAAGAAGAGACAGAGAAGGATGTATGCTTACAAAAGAAGTTGGCTCAATGAGTGAGGGGACTCAGGGTTCTGAGAGGAAGAATTAAAGGGTATTGAAGAAGATCCAAGAGCATACTGGGGAGGGATCAAAGATGGTGGATGTGCAGTCCACCAGTTAGGGTTTCCAGCCATCATTGGCTGAAGAACAGAAGAATGTTGAGAGAGGGATTAGTACTGAATTGTTGGGATGCAAATGAAGAAGTAGGAAGTGAAATATTTAATCTCCTTTCCCATACACTTTTGGAGTCTGAGCTTTGTGATATTTCCTTGTATGTGCAACCAAACAAGGCTTTGGCTAAAGCTTGGAGTTTGTGTTTTGCTTTCCTACTAGGTGTTGAAGAAACTTAAAGTTATGGGGTCTCAGTATTTTATAGAGTTGAGGTTGAGAAACTTTGCATATGTTACTTTTTCTTTCCTTTCTTTCATGTATTCAGTATTCCTTTTTATTATAAAGTGGAATGCAAAAGCTGGTGGGAGTGTTTTAAGGCTATAAATTAATGGTTGCTCAGAGTTATTTCCTTAATTTGGGGTTGCACCTTGGGATTGTTTTTGGGGTAGCTAGGGTTGGGGTATAGAGGTAGGGCATAATAGTAGTGAGATCAATGTCAGATGCTTTATTTATTCCCTACACCAATAATGCACTTTAACAAACAAAACTACACAATCTAAGAACCTCATTACAATATATATAACCACACCAAACCATAACATTATTCTTACAATCCATCATCAATACATGTTATGTAACTAGCTATTACAAATGTTGAATATTATTTAACTATCTAATTTCATGCACATGATGAACATTAGTGTTGGAAAAGAACAAGATGCATATATATGTATCAATTGGGACAATGAGAGAGTTTAATAGTTCTCTTCCAAATTCTTTGTTTCACTAATCATTTGAACAAACCTAAGTCACTTTATCATATATGTTTCAACCAATTAGTATATTCTATTCATTATTTGGAAATTACATGACACTACTAAAAAAAATCATTAAACAAAAAATAATTTTAAAAATTAAAAATATTTAAATATTATATTGACTAAATTAGTATTTTAAAGACTAAACAAAATTATTGGTATCTAAATTAATTTCTATTATTGATAAATAATTTCTAAATTAATATTTATTTAACTAAAATTAATTTACGAGTAAATCCTAAATTCTAAACAAATTATTGGTATGATAGTTAATTAAATATCAATTTAAAAATTATTTATTAATAATAAAAATTCATTTAGATACTAATAATTTTTTTAATCTATAAGACAGTATGTAATTTAGTTAATATAATAACTAATTATTTTTTGTCTTTGAAATTGGTTTATATTTAATGTTTTTCTTGTATATTATAAATTAAATTAAATCAATTATTAATATTCATTAATGGCTCCTTTACATTTACAACTATATCTTTTTGCTTTACATAAGGTGGTTGTTATTCTTTTAAAATTTCGATCAAAGCTTTGGAAATAATTATTTGGTAGATATGAATCTGAATTTTACTAAACAAACAAAGCTTACTCTAAGACATATTTATCTTTACTGAAAATTTGGCAAGACTTTGAAGTTTGTTAAAAACCTACTTTACAACAAGGTTTATAAAAAAAGTTGATAAGGCTTAAATTGAACTAACTATACACTATATATACATATATCTAACAAAAAAATGATTATTTTTTTAAGAATCTTATTTTGAAGAATCTAAGGGTAAATTTAAAAGGGTTGTTATCCTTATTTTTATTTTTTGCAAATTTGATTTTAACAGGTAATTCGATTAAAGTTAAATAAAAAAAAGGAAGAGTGAAGATAATAACTCATTTTAGAATTACTTTCCTAAATAATATCTGCTTTTTCTTATAATATATTATATATGTTCATAAATAAGTTATTTATGATATTTAATAGGATTTGTTCAAGATTCAATGACCTATTTACTTAAATAAATATTTTTTTTAAAGTAGATTGTGACCTTTATAATAAATTATCTATTTCAGGTGACAAGTTTTTTATATGCATCTTGACCTATTTTCCTTTGAATTTTAGAGAAAGGAGTGAATATTTTAAAGCATAATATGATGATGTTACTTACCTTTAAAGAGAGGAAAACTAGCCGGTTCACACTAGTGCTACTTTAGGAATTTTATTCAATAAAAATGCTTTTAATTTCACATCTCCTAATATATCATTTCCATCTTTCTTTTTCAATTAATTTTCAGTATTCTAAAAATACCAATAGTTAAAATTAAAAATAATATTAGTCACTATACTTTTTTTTATAATTAAAAAAAATACGTTAAAAATATTATTTAATTCAAATTTAAATTTTAATAATTTATATATGAAATAATATTTATTTATTATAAATTTCAGTTGTAAAAACTAAATATTTATCATGTGTTTTAGATGGACTAAAATACTAATTTAAGTGAATTTTAAAAAAATATAAAAAAAACCATTATTATTAAACACATTTAAATTGTGTACACACTAAAAAAAATCACTAAATAAAAATATTTTAAAAATAAAAAATAATTATTTATTTTATTAACTAAGTTAGATACTTATTTATAAATTAAAATTCAATAATTTAAATAATTAGTAATTAAAATCTTGTTAGCTAATTAAATACCAATTTAAAAATTATTTAAAAATAATAAAATATAATTTAGATATTTAGTCTTTAAAATAGTATCTAATCGTGATAACTAATTAATTTTTATTTTTAAAATTAAATAATTTTTATTTAGAGGTAACGTTAGAAAAAATAATGAGAAATGTTTTGATTGTTAATAATAAATACTTTACCTACCATAAATAAATGAATTAATAGATAAAAAATTTAAAATTGAAGATTTTTTTAATAATGCGTATTGAATAGACTAAAATAGTAGTTTAGGAATAAAAAATATGAAAAACACTATATTATATTAAAATCATTCGCCTTAAAGAAAACTAGAGTATAATAATAATAACAGATGTTTTCAATACTGATAGGAAATATTTCATCATACCTAATAAAAATAAATAAATAAATTGATAAAAAAAAATGAAAAACAAAGTAAGCTATTAAACCAAATTATTTTTAGTAAGATAAATTATTTCTCTATCTGAAAATATATGTATATTAAATATTAATTCTAAAAGTTAAACTCTATTATTGCTAGTTTTACATTCTAAATTTTATAAAAATTAAAACTAATCTTTAGTTTTTGTGACTTTAATCTTTCGAATTTTAATATTAAATATCTGGATTCCAAATTATAAAAATTATTTCATACTTCTTAATTCAAGTTGGTTTTTGTGAGAGGCCATAGCAAGTGGTAGACTACAATGATACAAAATTTTGAAATGGAAATAACGATAAGATAATATAATAATAATAGTAATATAATAACTACAAAAGTAATTGCAGGATCAGTAATCACTTTGCAAATTAATATATAATTGTTATTAATGGATGGTAGTGCTTCAATAATCATTAGTGGTGGTAAATTTGAATTAAGATTTGGCATGATTATAATAACATTAAATTTTAATTTCAAGTTAATAATAGAAAAATAGTGAAAAAAAAAATCATATTACTTTAAATTATTTTGTTTTTTATACATATAAAATTTAATTGAGCCATGAAATTTCCTCAATTTCATTCTTGCAGTTTATTTTCTCAATGAAGTGGTTTTTAAAGTAAAAAAATTAATTATTAAGTATTAAAAATAAATATTAAAAAAATATTCAAGAATTTTGCTTAAGTTTTTGATAATCTTGTACATTAAATTTTAAGTAAATCAAATGTTTATAATTATATAATCTCATATAAAGATATATTATATGTTAATTAAATTTACTTAACGGAGACTTAAATAATTTTATAAAATTATAAAGATTTATAGACTTTTCTTCTTTGTAACAAACACCGTATATATAATTTACGACTTATTTTTAACCCTTATAAAATTAGTGAGTGTTGACTTTAGTTTTATAAAAAAAATTGTTTTTTATTCCTATAAAATTTGAAATTACTCTTTTTAGTCTTTATAAAATGTATACAATTTTATCTTAATCCCTCTAAAATATTTTTCTTTGATTTTATCTCTTTAAATTTTAGATAATTTTTGGTCCTAATATTCGTTTAAAAATAAATGAATAATATTTCTTTTGTTAAGTGACACGACATGTGTATCAATGACAACCAATAATTAGCCTCCATCCATGAAGACCTATATATTTCTGTCCCTACTCTCTCTGTATACTATTTTTGATGACTACCTAAGCTTCACTGATATTTACACATGTTTTATAAACTTTTGTAATATCTATTGAATTATTTTTAAAAAGTGTCAAAAAAACTAACAATGGAAGAATAATTAATATTTATATGGATTAAATATATTTTTCGTCTTTGACGCGAAATTAATTTTCGTCCATAGTTCAAACTTTAGACTTCTTGAATACTTGTAGTAAGGAAACAATTGAGAGGTTAGACATCTCTTGTTCGGTTTCTTTTTCGTGCTTGTTTATTCGGTTTTTCTTGTACGAGAGATACAATTTTTCTTTATTGTGGAACCGTTTAGCGTTTTTTGAAAGGCTTGTATTTGTTGTAGGGTGTTTAAAGATGTTGTTTGGTATCTTTATATTGTAAAAGGGCTAGAACACCCCTTTGTGTTTCTTTTCTTTTTAATTCATTGTTTGTTTAAAAAAAAAATTGAAATGAATCATTGTCAATTTATTTTTATACGGCAAACGAATTTTCACGCTGAAATTCATCATTAACATTGATGTTATAGTATTATAATACAACCCACACTAAAAATTTGTTTATTACATCGAAGGAATAATATATAGGGACTCATTTAAATAGTTTTCTTACTAATAGTACCCAGGATTCCTAAAGTTTATATTAGAGACAAAAACCAATTTTGTGTTACGATGCAGAAAAAAAAAACATATTTAACCCTATTTATATAAATAACAAATTAAACATTAACTTTTAATTTCTATTTTTCTTTATCTATGTTAAGGCTCTATATCAAATGGTGGATTTGAACAAAATTTGCAGACAACAAAAAAGGAACAATTTTTTAGATTTTTAATTTTTTTGGTATGTAGGAAATTTGTTCTAGGGATTCTGCCGACATGAGTATTTGATACTAAGCATGCGCAAGCTAGCTAGGTCCAATTTGCAATCCTTATGTTCTATGGTTGGCAAGATTTTGTCAAACCCATTAGATATGCTTGTAGCTTCATATTTATATATATTACTAATTATTTCACAAGTATACCTTCAATAATAAAATAATAAAAGTTTCATCTTAAACATCACGGTAAAATTTGACATCTCAGTCAGATTGATATTAATAACAATAATTTGTCATCACATAAAAAAAATATTATTAAAGAAAAAAAAGAAAGAAAATACAAGTAAATATGAGAGAATTAGACCAAAACACATATCACTACAAGAAAATCACTAAATAGAAATAAATCTTAGAGACAAAAAATAATTAGTTGCTATAGTGACTAAATTATCATTTTAGATACTTAAAAATTATTGATTTCTAAATTAGTTTATATTATTGATAAATAATTTCTAAATTAGTATCTAATTAGTTACAAGTTTTAACTATCAATTATTCCCTACAAGAAAATAATGAAGTAGAAACTAATTTTAAAACAAAAAATAATTAGTTGTTATAGTGACTAAATTAGAGACCATTTTATAAACTATAAAAAAATGGTTTCTAAATTAGTTTCTATTATTGTTAAATAGTTTCTAAATTGATATCTAATTTTTTTTGGTAGCATAACCTTGGTTGCTAATTAGATATCAATTTAGAAACCATTTAATAATAATATAAACTAATTTAGAAACCAAAAAAAATTTGTAGTCTCTAAAATGATGTCTAATTTAGTTATTATAGCAACTAATTATTTTTTGTTTCTAAAATTGGTTGTTTCTATTTCATGATTTTCTTGTAGTGATTTAGATTCTAATTTAGAAACCATTTTTTTTTTAATCTCTAAAATAGTTTTTAATTTAGTCATTATAACAATTAATTAATTTTGGTTTCTATTGAATGATTTTCTTGTAGTGTATATTAACAAAACCGATATTTAAGTATATCTTTTGTGATGATAATTTTGTTTGTTGAAAGTTGAAGGGTTAAGGAAAAAATGCTACTTCTTGGTGTTTGAATTCTTTTGGTGATTTGTTGGAATTGAAGTTTGTAATGTGATGTGAGCTTAATAATTTTGACACTAAACAAGTTTTTGCATGTGATAGTTTTGGTATAATTTGAGAGAAAGTTTCGACCAAAAAATGAGGGAGTGTGTGGCACTATGATCCAAAAATGGAAAAAGAATGTGAGAGATAAAGCATCAACAAAATTACATTTACCAAACGCCAAACTACAAGTTTTAGATCCACATGCCCTTCTACGTATATACGTGTTTTTCCTCGTATACTATATATGTATATACATACGTGCCTATACTTCTTTCTCTACCTTCTATCTTATTACTCATAGCATAAACAAATTCACCCACAACAAAACAAATATATTTACAACTTCATCTACTTTCATATTTATATTTGATTTGGTCTAAGAATGAGTCCTAAATCGAGTAACTAATGGTCTCTTTCTGTTGTAATCCTTTTGTGTATTTGCCATGATATAATTTGGATATATTTTTTTATTACTTATTATATAGTTATTAATTCACTACATGAAATAAAAACCAATTTTAGAGAAAAATAATAATTATTTGTTATAATAACTAAATTAGAGACCATTTTAGAAACTAAAAAAACATTATTCCTAAATTAGTTTCTATTAGCAACTAAGGTTTTAACTACCAATTATTTAGTTTCTAAATTTGGTAGCAAAAACTTTGGTCACTAATTAAATACCAATTTAGAACAATTTAACAATAATAGAAACTAATTTAGAAACCAAAACTTTTTTAGTCTATAAAATGGTCTCTAATTTAGTCACTATAGCAACTAATTAGTTTTTGTCACTCAAAATTAGTTTTTATTTCATAATTTTCTTGTAGTAATTTTAATTGTCAGTTATATACATAAATTATTAATAATGTTGTTAACATTCAAATCATATTGAATCATAAATAGTAATGCAATCGTTTCATTAAGACATCTCTTTTTTTATGGTAAAAAGTTCATTTATACCTATTATTTCACAAGAAAAAAAAGGAAAAAATATAGGATTGATTGAATTTCAAAACATCATGTTGGATATGCTCGCTCGGCTAAAGCTTATTATTCAGTTCGACCACGAATTCAAACAACTCACTCAACCTTGAGTCAAAAAATGTGAAAAGACTTATTACGAATCACTTAAACACCACGTGGTCACAAACTCGAACAACTCAATATTCAACATATTTTAACCTTGAGTATATATAATATTCAACATATTTTAACCTTGAATATATATACTATTAAGGTTTTGTTTAAGGTTTGTTTAGATAACTAAAAAAAAACAAAGTAAGACTATAATCAAACAAATTAACCTATGGAACACATATTTGTTATTCCAATATGGCTTGTAGTGTCCAAATTGACCCATTTTCTTGTGCCTGAATTTATATAAATACCATATGAGATAGGTTCACTAGTTTTCAAGTGTATACATTTTACGTATTGGAGTGTGTATTAATTTTGGTTTATGAGAGGCTATGTCTTGTTATTTTCTTTAGTTACAAGAATCTGAGGAAGTTTATGAACAAGACATATGGGTATGTATGGAATTGTTAGTGGTGTGGGAGTCATAGAACAGGGAAGTTGGTGTAGTGTGCATCTTTTGTAAGAACATATTTTTGAGCACACTAAGAATCCATGAAAAGGAAAGATGATAACCTGATACATGCTAAAAGGAAAAGAAAAAAAAGGTTATGAATTGAACATAGCACATGTCATATGTATGAATGATTATTAGAAGAAGGGATAAGAATTGGATCAGATGGATTCCTTTTGACCATTGGTCTTCCACTCAAGAATATTCAATAATAACCAGAAAGTTTATGCCTCTCCAACGGACCAGAAGCTAAGTCATATCCATCGACCCTTTTTAATCAACTCTGAACTTTTACTTAATCATGCACACAAACAACAAAAATCATAAAGAAAAAGAGGAAAAAGGGCTGAGTCTGAGTTTGACACCTTGTTGATTTTGTTTCTTCTTTTCTCTTTTTGTGTTGTTCATCTCTCATATCACAGGTAAATTTTAATCTTGCTACTGTTCATTATGACTGCAAAATTTTGAAGTCAAAAGCTCCATTTGGATGGTTTCTCTGTCAACAGATATCCTAGTCAAATATTCTACCTTTATCAGAAAAAGATAATCCAAATATATTGAACTTTTAACCCTTTTTTTTCTCATTGAAACATTCATAATAAACACTGTGAGAGTGTGAGAGAAAAAGAATGAGAATGAGGTAGATGCTTCTACTCCGATTCATATTCCACGATCAATTATTGAGACTACTCCAAAAACAGGCTTTGAACATTCTTATGCAGATGATTTTCACCGTGTAGTTCTTTGCTTGTCATCCAATTTAATGTTGTATTCACATTAAAAAAAATTACAAAGATTCTGTTATAAAAATCTAGTTATGATAATAACTAACATTGATTCAATGTTAAAATTAATCACAGATTTGGGTAATAGTAAAGATTGATGGAAGTATAAGGAAACCACGATTTCAATCAACCAAACTAACTTAGCTTATACATTATGTATTCCGGATATATTCTAGATTATCTAATTCGAAAATTAATTTCATATCTAGAAAAAACTTATGGATTATGTAATCTGAAAACTAATCACACATTTAAAAAAAAATATGAATTACATAATCCAAAAGTTAATCTCATATCCAGAAAAGACTTACAGATTATATAATCCAAAAGTTAATCACGCATCTAAAAAAAATGTTTCCGAATTACATAATTCAAAAACTAATCTCATATATATAAAAGAGTTCCAGATTATATAATCCGAAAACTAATCACAAAAACTTTCGAATTACATAATTTAGAAGCTAATTACGACTTCTAAATTATGTAATCTGAAATATTAAAGAAGGATATTTTTGAAATAAAAACTTATGGAGATAACAGAAGAACGAATGGAGGTGCAGGAAGAATAAATACTTTATTCTGTAATGTCATGTGATTGAGTTTTGACATTATGAGCCCAAGGAAATTTTTACTTAAACGACTACTCGAGTACAAAATTGAATCTCCAAAGTTATATCAGAGAATACACCAGTTAAGAGGTTAAAACACAACCATTATAAATAGGGTTCAACACAATCATTATAAATAGGTAAACACTCTCAGACTCAAACTAACTTGAACAAGTAACTAGAAGTACAAATTTAAATAATGAAATCAAATATATACTAAATATAATTCATCTGTTGATTGAAATAAATTTAGTTCTAAGTACACACAGTAAAAGATGTATCATTGCCCTTTTAATAGCTTAGATTTTAAGTTGACAAGAGTGGTAACCTTTTCTATGTCTAATCACAACACAGAGAACTTACTAGTATGAAGTTTAACTTAATAGAAAGGAAAGAAACGTATGAGACGTAACTGAATGATACATTGCTGCTACAAGGGAAAGAATGCTTCCCACTCAACCGAGTACAGTGATGCTATGAAGAAATTTGATTTGTTTTCCCAATTAAATGAGATTGGTAATACAAGGGAGAAACCAACTAAATAGAAAGTAAGAAGAAAAGAATACCACCACAATTTCAGGTAGTATTTTTCATATGCTAATTCTGTAAGTAGATCAAATGCTCCCTAACTCTAAGATTGTTTCTTAGTACCAGCCAATCATTCTGCGGGGACACCACCATGCCGTTGCATAGCAACAACTGGCTCACTGCACCTGGAACACCTAAATGATGGAGCTGCAGCACATCGTGTCCTAAGACAGTAGTAACAGTATCTGCCACACAAATTGTGAACCATTGTTTAGTCCTTCTCTTTTCACGAGAAGCATCACTACAAGAAATAATGATGTTAACCTCACAAAAAATCCACACAAAGACTAAAAGGAACACTAAACTCACTCTAATTATCGTTTAGTGTCTCCCTTTTAGTCTTTGTGTGGGTTTTTTGAGAAGGCTAATATCAATATTTCTTGCAGTGCATGTATACATAGATGTAGGGATCTATGAACATTCCACAAACAAAATTATTACAACAGAAGTTTGTTGTGGTAAAATAATAATTTGAGATGAAAGTACATGTCTGCAGTGATGTATGTACCTGTGCTGACAAGGCAGAGCAACAAAAGGAATGGTTGGAGTGGCCAGGCAAATGGGACATGCTGTGCCATCTTCGGATGAACTTGATGATTTATCTTTTGAGAAAGGTCGAAGGAGATTTTTCACGGATGATGAATTAAGAAGAGGAAGAAGCAACAGTAACATTTCCTGCCATCAGAACCTGAGAGATTAGCTCCAATAGATTGTAAACCGGATGTGAAACATTCTTGCAAATTACTTGTTATCAAAAGCAGAGGAACACATCCAGTTGCAACATAACCATTTTTAGTGATTGGAATAAGGCCACATTTGAGTTAACAACTTGATTAATACATTATTATCAAACTAGAGCTTATTCATATGTTTGACTGTGACACTGAAATAACCTAATAAGAGTTTATTTTGAAGAGCTGTTCAATGAACTAGTGGCCCTTATAGGAAGGTCATAAGCTACTCTGACAAGCCCAAATAAGCTCTTTTAAATGTTCCCTATTCAATAAATCATACATACCACAGGTGACAGCACAGAAAGACAGAAATTCACATTCAATTAAAAATGAATAGCTAAGAAAAACACATTTCGCAGCCTTCTTGGCAGAAAATAGAAAACAATGCACACCAAGAATGCCCAACATAAGTAGGAGACCATAACGCAAAAAAAGTATAGATCATAAGAAATTTCAAAAAAGAAACGTACTATACCCTCTTTATCTAGTAAGTTTGAATTCTTCTAGGGAATTCATGCCAGTAAGTACATACTTTTGCTTAACTACAATAAAAAATAGGACATACAAGAGAAAACTCAGCAAAGCTCCCAATATTAGAGCACAATCTCTAGCCAAACTATTCAGCTTACAACCAACATACCCTTCTCTCCCCATTTCCTATGACATGCATATAACTAGTTCCCTATCCATTCTTACTCACTTCCTGCATAAGCAAATATCAAGCATAACTATTCTTGGGCCTTCAAGAGTAAGCCCGAAGTGCTTTAGGGCCCCTATGTATGGTTATGGGGTCCTATCACATCCATTCAGCTACATCATTCTTCACAGGGTATGTTTGGATTAGTTGGAACACTCAAACCCAACTTTCAATTTCCATTGAACACTTATGTTTGGCCATTTTTTCAAATTCAGTCAAAAACAAATTCACCTCAAACTCTTTATTATGTTAACATTTCCCTCAAGGACGAAATCAAATACAGGTCCCATGAGTACACGTAGAACTTTTGAACCACTACACCAACGAAGTTGATTGACTTAAAAGCTACAAAAAGTTGCTGTTTCTCAACTCCAGTTGATTTCAAAAAACTTTATTTTCTAACTGAAATCCAAACACACATAATCATTAGTCTCGACAAGCAAATAAATAAAAGATCCCATGTAACCCACAAGATTCCACAAATTAAGTACAAATGAATTTAGGAAGAGGGGAAGAAGTACCGAGAACTCATTCCAAACTAATTGCCGGTTCATATATTCAAAGCTAACAGCCCGATTCATATTTGGGCTCCCATATACAAGCCTAGCTCGTAAGGCTCTTTCAATAAGATTTCGATATCTGCTTCACAAAAGAGCACAACTAGAAGATAAGTTTACATAGCAAGTCAAACTAAAAGAAAACAATTACATGGCAGTAGATATATACACACTATAGGACTCAAAGAACCTTCACACCACTCATTGTTACACTATTTTCAACAGTTCCTAAAAGAAGTATCCTAAAACTTACCATCGGGTTAAAAACCCTATCATATAATCATTAGCTTCAAAATTTTAGATTAATCCAAAATTATTTGATATCTCATTTGTGTACATCAAAATTACATAATATATACATTTGAAACATGTGAAAATGAGAACCACTGATTATCTTATTGTAGTTAAAATTTTATAAAACTTGGCACAAACAATCTGGGTAATACGTAGTTAATAACTGGATAGATGAGAATTGTACTTTATAGAATATAAATCCAGACCATAATATGATTAAAATTAAGTAGTGAACATGACCGCTTAAAAAAGTCGTGTGCATTTTTTTCAACATGAAAATAAGATCTAATATTATTTGTAAAAGTTAATCAGTGATCATGATATATTAGCACTTAATATTCATGTATATTATTTTATAATTTTGATCGTTGAAATGTGATCTAATTATTTATATTTACTGTTCTCGTTTCTCATAAACAAAAATTTCCACTTGGTATGTTGACATAAACAGAAGAAACAAAAGATATGTTGTGTGAACTGTTTGGTGGTTGAAATGAATCACCTTCCCGTGCAAAGAAATATCAACAGGTTTCCAAATGAAGCAGCTCTATAAACTCCTTCTACTCGTTGTATCAAGATCCATAGGCGTCGTGCCAATGGTCTCTGGAAAAAGAAAAAACACACTAGAGCTCACTTCAATTCAATCCACGTTGATCTGTAGCGTTGGAAGTTGGAAATGTAGGGATTAAAAAAATACCTGCTCAGTATCACCCCATCTACGAAAAGCAGAGAAGGATTGCAAGCGAGCCCATATATACTGACCACCAACAGTGGCAACACAATACCAAATTTTCTGCGCAACAGTGAGTCCTGGTCCCTCCAGACCAGTTCTAACTGTGTGAAATATACCACATAAGAATGAGAAATTAGAAGCTAAGAAGAAAGATGAAAATAGGAGAACAATGAGCAAAACTCATATCAAGGTATACATGCACTGGTAACATATCACCAGAAAAATTGCACACTTTCCCTCTTGGTTATGGGTTTGTTTAAGGCAAGCAAATACCTCACAAAATGGTATAATACTGTAATTTAAAACCTTCAGCAGTATGCTATTGACTATGTGATGCACAGTAAAAACAATCATAAACAAAGACTTGAAAAAAAAAAATAACAGGTGTGCGCTAAAATTTCCATCCAAAGAAATCAACAGGATATATCATCTACTACATTTATCAACAATCATTCATGATGTCAATAGTGTCAAAAATAGCTTGAGTTTTCCCACAAAGATCATTCTGTGTGTTTAAACCTTACAACTTATCAAATAATCAATTAGAATTCAGAAGCGTCTCACAACATAGTAGACATGCTTATCTAAATAGCACTGCACTACAAACAGATAAGATTCAGACCTTCATACCTTTAACTCTTGGTTCTACCGCACGCTCATCTCTGTACCTCAGATTCATGAGAGAAATGCCTGGTGTTGGCTTATCCACCCAAATTGAGAACCGCCAAATAAGAAACTCAAGGAAAGCATCAAGCTCCGCTTCATACTGAAATAACATTCCTGGCTAATCCCAAAAAACAAAAGAAATTTGAAAAATGTTCAAGCAAGTTTCCAAATTGATAACAAAATCACCACACACGTTCCTTTCACACAATAGCTTACTATTGCAAGTCATACATAACTGTACCTTCATTAATGAGAACACCTTAACCAACTGCTCTTTCAACATGGCTGACATTTCAACGTCCAATCGTGCAGCATCAACTTGGTTAACTCTTGATATTGAAATTGGGATGGTGGACTGCTGAAAACCACACCAATAACTTAAACAATTGTTGCAAAAAAGAAAAAGAAAAAAAGTACAGGTAAAAGGAAACATACTATGCAACTTGATCAAATACTCAATCTTCAATATGATAATAAAAACAAATTTTAATCACAGTAAACTATAATTCACACAACGTTTACAGAAAGCCAGCTCTTCTCTAGCTTCAACCAGAAAGCCCCACCCCAAGAAAAAAAAATGCAATTTTTATCACAAGCAGAGTGGTTTTGGCGAAAAGAAAACAGACCCAGTAAGCAATAATGAATGAACATGGAATAGATGAATAGGGAGAATATGTGCAAACCCTAAACGTGAAAAGGGGGTAAAGTTAAGGGTTTGAAGAATGAATTGTATTGAAATGGATAGAGAGAAGGACCTGATGAGAGAGGGAAAGGGATTTCCATGAGGGGAGGAGGGTGTGGGAAGTGTGAATCCAAGCATCGTGCGAAGGGAGAGCCATTGCGTGATGATGATGACGATGATGATGAAACTGGTTTGGTTGAGTTCTGTGTTTCCATGCACAGCTTCTTTCTCTCTCTAATCTGTGATTGTTGTTTAGTTTAGAGAGAGAAAGAGAGATCAGAAGGGTCTGGTCATTGCTGAAGGAAGCTCAAAGAGAAACAGTGTTCTTGCATTTCACTCTCCACCATCATTTCACCCAACAACACCAGGGCTTCTTTCGTCTTTTCCCAATTTTCCTCAGATTACTCAAATGAAAAACTCAGACATGTTTTTTATTCTTCGCTTAATTACTTATTTTATCATTAGTTATTTATTTTATTCAAATTAGTTTGATTGGAATAAAAATATAATCATCTCTCCCTTTTAAAAAGTGCAATAATGTGAATTAATGGTAAAATCCTTCATACATAAATATTGATGATTTTAGTTTGTACATAATACAGTCTATAATAAACTAATCCTAATAATTTATAAAATTAAAAGAAAAAAGTCAATTTTAAAAAATAAAAGTTATTTTATTTATATGATTCAACCTTCAAATTTTTATATTGTTCTATTTTTAAAATAAAAAATGATTAATAAATAGATCTAATCCAACACAATAAATAAATAAAATTATTCTTTCACCTGCTTTCTCGGTTTGTTATCAGTTTTTTTTAATGTTATCTTTTTTACATCATATTACTATTATATTTAGGTATATTTATGGAGTGAAAAATTTAAAAATAATAAAAACGTTTTATTAATTTTTTTAAGGTTTTTCCACATAAAAATAATAAATTAGTCAATAAATAGAAAAAATAATAAAATATTCTTACACTTTTCCCTTTTTTTTTTTAATTTGTTACGTTGTTAGACAGATAATGAAATAAGTAAATATCAATCCATTTAAAGATAATAGAATAAATTTGTAATTATTATATTGAAATAAGTAAATATCAATCCATTTAAAGAAAACATCAAAAAGTATGACTAAGACATGAAAGTGAAATAAAAGAAATATCATTTGTATAAAATATTAAGCATGTATATTTTATTATAGAGAATTCATCCCACGAGTTTTTTTCCTTCTACTATTTTCTGAATAAGATCCTTTACAGTCTGAGAATTCGATTCACAGATGACAAATTTCAACACACCTCAAACTTTTAGCAAAATAGGTAATAGTTGTAAATGAGCATTATCTCAGCTTTTAGGCTCATATCAATACCACAATATCCAGAAAAAAAAAAAACAAGAAAAATAAACTTTTCCAAGTGTCTGCTAATAATTCCATGAACCAAGCTGTATCAGAATTTCCAATGAGCTCCCTTCCTGCTGAGCTTCAAGCTGGAAGTCAAATTATTTCACAAGACCCCTTAAACATTTGGTGTTTGATTTTGAAGTCGTGGGTACCCCCAAAAATCTATTAGGAAGATATCAAGTCCTTTTAGAGAAGTTTCATGAAGAAAAGCACTATTCTGAAATGAGGATAAACAAATAAAGTAATAAAAAACAGAGTAGACAACCCAACACAGATGTTAGCAACTTCAAACCATCCTTCAACGACAAAGCAAGAACACAATAGCCAAGCTGAAGAGCACCACAGGCAAAAGCAGAACCACTTCCTACGTAGCCAGAAATATCATGTTTTGATTTTTCCAATCTGAAAGGGCTGAGATCACTGTGACCAACATTGGGGTTCTGGTGTCTTTCAGGACAACATAGGAGTGAGTACATACTTTTGGTAACCATATTCTTTTGGCTGCACCAAATTTACTCACTCAGTGCTTCTCGGTTCTCACCATGAAATCAACTAATTCTATCTACATTGACCACAGTAATTTTTAATTTATGAACAATGCAAGTCACATACATTAAAAATAGTTATTATACATGAATAGTTCCAAGCACAGAATTGATTGAACAACCAAAAGTAACAGTACAACATTTAGCCTCAGCTCAAATTACCTCAACTTTTAACTTCCAAAATAACTCTTGAGCATCTTGCAATTGAACCGTGCACTATTACTTTTAAGCTGTCAAACAATTCATAAATAAATATTTAAAGATTGAAATTGGAAAGTGTTACCAACGAGTAATTACCCTTTTGATACTTATACATGAAGCGGTAATCTAAAAGAACTAAAAACATTCATCATTTCCTTTAAGATCTATTGACTAAGCTTTATCATGTGCATCTCTTTCTAGTACATATTAAAATTAATCTACATACAGACAAAATACAATACAAAATAAATTATCCAAATAACTATGGCTGCCTCATCACTAATCAATCAGGGCAATGAGACCAATAATCTAACAGCATGCTTCAAACCTCATGTTTAACTGGAGAACAAACACACCGAATTCTGAATAAATTATTGAAATGGTATGACTTTTAGATTATATATATATATAACAGCCAAAGTTTACCCTAACAATCAGAGGATTTTCTCGAGCAAGAAGTTTCCTCCTTCAAATTAATCAGAAGTGATCAAACAGAAAAAAAAAAAAAAAAAAAAAAAAAAAACTTACAGTAACAGTGTGAAGTGTATTCCAATCAAAGATGCAAAAGAATGAATTAAGACTTGCCGTGACTTTCTTCTACAGCTACCTAATCACTATATAGAAATAAAATATTTACAAAGTTGGCTAAATGCGGAAGGTGTTGAATTGAGCACCAGGTAACTTCGCAAGTGACATTTTGTAATGCTGTTGAAGTTCTTCAGCGAGAGCCTCTTCCCCGAAACTCTTGAATCCATAAACCAAAACCTTAACCACGTACTCATCGAGCTCAGTGACGGTTCCATATCCACTCTTCTTCATCAAATCGTAAAGCCTGAGCGTTGATTCTTTCCTCCGGGCAGCAACGACGGCCTTGATCAAGCTGGCAAGCCCCTTGTGATCGTCGCACTTGATTTCATTCTCATCTTCGAGTTCGAGGATCAGACGGTCTATGTCCTCGTGCATATCGGAGGCGGCGAGGGCCTGGACCATATCGGCGTAGAGGGATAATTCGGCGCCGTATTCCGCGCGGAGGGTGGAGAAGACGCGGAGGGCGAGGGCGCAGTGGCCCTGGCGCAGGAGCTCCCGGAGGGTGGCGAGGAGGTCGGATTTGAGGAGGCGCATGAGGGTGTTGGAGAGGAGGGAGGAGAGGTTCGGAGGGTTGGTTCGGTGGAGGCGTTTTAGGGTTTGGATGGCTTGGATTGCTTCGATGCTCAGGATTCGGCCTTTCAGCAGCGGTCCACGTTGGGAACGCGGTCCGCCGCACCGTACCCGGAAGTAGCCATAGCGCGCGGTGGCGGTAGCGGCGGCGATTTGGGGCTGAGATTGGAATTGGGATTTAAGAAAGGTGGGGTTTTGGAACAGAGACAAAGCCATAGATAATATGTGTGTTGATGAAGCAAAATACGAAGCAGAGTGACAAAGTTTATCTACAACTGAAGCATGGTTAGATTCTAGAACCCACATACCCAATGACGATTTTGCCCTTTTCATATAATTTTAAAAAGTTTTATTTTTTAATTATTGAATTCTATATCTAAAATAGTAGAAAAATAAGAAATTAAAACTGTACCATTAATATTGTCACGGATTAAAAATTTAAAAAGTTGTGGGCTCTTTCTCCTTTCCATCATATCATTTCATGCATTCATCATAAAATTTTAATTTAAAATCCGAAACATTTCTTTTACGGATGTAGAAATTCGAAATTGGTTATTATATACTTTGAAATCCGAAATAAATCAGTTGGTTTTGAAATATTTGCATCACAAAATTTCAATTAAGTTTTTGGATAGTCATATCTAGAAGTGATATATAAGTTTCAAACTTTTATATTTGAAATTGCGTGATTTGACTTATGAATAAGATATCCAAAAGGCAAAGATGCTGATATTGTGTGATTTGATTTATGGATATGAATATCTGAAATAGAAGTAACACTTTCTAATATACAAATCTAAAAGTCACCACTTTCATGAAAACTCATCTTCTTTTCATATGAACATTGCATATCACAATCCACCAACACTACCTTTTCCGGTGCACACTTCTTCTCATCTGTCGACGACTCCCTCTCTCTTCGTCGACAACTCCCTCTCTCTCCGTCTTCACCCTTCTCTCCATCACAGTGTTGTGTGTGCCTCGATGAATCTAAGTTTTAAATTATTAAAGACAAAACAGACTTTTCATATAATTGTGTTAGGTGCAGGTTTAAAATGATCTAGTACAGGAAGAAGACTCATTCTTCCTGCACCCTTACGTTTTTCTTTCTACATCCCCAAAATTTTAAAAATCCTGAAATTGGTCTTGACCTTTTATTTGAAAAATGGCACTATGGAGGAGTGTGCTATGGATTTCTCAATTTGAAAATGAATCATGTTGTTTTTCGGATGAGGAGGTTTTCCAAAAGCAAATTGTTAATAAATTGTTGATTTATGAATTGTTGAATCTGAAAGCCTAATTTTTATTATGGATTGATGGATCTGGAAGATTTACAGATTCCCTAGTATGGAAGATTTACGAATTTTCCAATCCAGAAGATTTACAGATTTCTCAATCTAGAAGATTTATGGAATCCAAAATGTGAAAAAACAAATGCGGATTATTGATTTTGTAAAATTACCAAACTGCATTGTATGGAATAATAAGGTTATTTTTGTCTTTGCATAATATTATGGGGTACAGAAAAAAATCGCAGCGGTGCAGGAAGAAACTGTCCAGGAAGAAACGGTCGAAGTCGTGGTTACTTTTGAGAGGCCCAATTATTGGTGGGTGTGCAAATCCTGGTAACTCTATTGAGCCTACCCATCTCAATTATAATCTGGGGAATTCTTTCTGCACCTTCATATGATTCTTAGACTACTCTATATTTTTTAGAACTACTTAAATTATATTTTGATATTTTTTAATGATTTTTTTTAACTTCTTGTACAATCCTAAAAAAATTCTAATTAAATAATATAAAAATTAAAATTAATGATTTTTATATTTTAAATTTTATAATTCATAATAAAGAAATTAATTTAAAAATTTAGAAATTATTTTATATATCAATAATTTATTTGTTAAAATTGATTTTTATTTAGTGATTTTCTTATAGTAGTGACTTATCATTATCGGAAATTCACGTATAATTAATTGTTTATTTTTATTTATGTTAAAAACTTTAATATTTATATTAATTTATCGTATATATTTATATATATAATAATTTTTATAATTTATTATCCATCTAATAATAATTGATTGATTATGTTAAGTGAGATCATAATCGATTATTAAGAATAAGTTATTTTGAATTTCTTTAAAGAATGAAACCACATTGAGAATGCATGAAGATGCCAAAGTAGAACAAACACACCCACATGTCATGTGTATAGATATATATGTAAATGAAAGGTGTTGTGATGGGATAGTGCACAACAGATAGAATACTTCTTTAGTGATACTTGAATTATCATTGCAACTCTTACCATCTCTTTTATCTTCACTCTACCTTTTCTTCATGCCAATGGGTCCTACATGTTTCACACTTTAATTTAATAGACTAACACATTTTCTATTGCAAAATTATTGTATTCTATAATAGTTTGGTATAATTTTTCCAAATTATTTAGAGATAGCTTATTGATTTAATTAATTATTTTTTTATAAATCTGTTATGTTAGATATCATTATGTAACTTGACATCTCATCTATGCAGACATCTCATATGCTATCAATTTCAGAAACTAAAAATAATTAGTTGTTATATTGACTAAATTAAATATTATTTTAGAAACTAAAAAAATGATTGGTATCTAAATTTGTATTTATTATTGTCCAATTCAATACTGATGATTTTTTTAATCTCTAAAATTGTATCTAATTTAGTTAATATAATAACTAATTATTTTTGTGTATCTAAACTTGATTTTTATTGAATGATTTTATTGTAGTATTGGTTAAGTCTAGATACCGTGAATGATTGTAATTACTCTTTTTTGTATAGCGACCTTCTATCTAGTAGAGACCATATATGTATATGTTGTTTTGTCTCTCGTCTCTGTATAAATAGAAGTGTCTCCTAAATTGCATTAGGGAATTTTGTTCATAGGTGATTAAGTGTTGGTGCGGTAAATATCACTTTTGTTGGAGGTATATTTGGAACTTATGCACCTATCATAACCATTTTTGTAACAAGGTTAAAACACTCCTAAAATATTTCTATTAATTTTTATATTTGTTAGAGATCTCACATAATTAAAGATGGAGACATTTCATTCTTTATAAGTAGGTGCAAACCTCACTTCATGACTCAGTTTTATGAAGTTGAGTTAGACTTAAAGTCCACTTCTTAATTTTAAGAAGTATTCTTTCACTAATTCACTAATAATATATATATATATATATATATATATATATAAATAAACCCTAAGCTTGTCTTATAAGAGTTATGATTTTTTAGGTTTTAGTCAAAGATGATTAGATGAGATTGAATGAGTAGGAGGGGACTAGAGGCAATAAGTGCAGTTTTCCAGCTATGCTATCAACACTTTAAACACAAGGAATAGGAGCAACTGGGACACTATGGTCCTGCAAACTAAAGTCACCACCCTCTAACCCTTTCTTCCACCACAAAACAAAACCACATTAAATATTTTCCTAACAATCTCAAAAACATGAAAAGACCAACTCTTTTTTCCATATGTTCTTTGTCATTTCTGTGTTCATTATTCCACCCTTCAAAAACACGATTCTACCCACTTTTCCGTCAAATATTCCGGAAGATTAACTTTTGGCTTAATTCCCAGACACAATATGCAGATTCATCTAATTATGCATAGTGTTAAGAAAGTGGGTGTTTTCCAAAATTTGGTCCCTATATATGGCTAGTGCCCTCCACAATTCCTTACTTTTTTTGTTCCTTTTTAGAAAGATTTGTCCACCTTATTGCTTTTTCAACAACCATGATTTACACAATAATCAACCTAGTAATGTGTGTATATTAATTGCATAACACATTTATCACTTCTTGTTTTTTTTTTTTTTATATTTTTAGTGAGAATTTATTTCTATTTCTATCTTGGTTAATCAACTCATAAAGTTATAAACAATACGGAATTTGTGTTGCTTTATAGTTAAGTTATTTTCTTGTATATAAGTCTAATTTTCCTAATTGCAACCTTATTATTTTTTAACTATATTAGAATATTTTTTTTTAATTATCTCCCAAAATTATTATATTATCATCAAAATATTTACACTTAGTATAGTATTAAAGATATATGTATCATAGGTATCCATCAGAGAATACTTCTCAAATGATGTGGTTGAAATTAATTCTCAAGACCCAATAAACATCCTTTTGTACGTTATAATTAGCATAAATGATACGGAATGTTACTCTAAGGTCGTGATTAACTCAATGATTCACCCTAGTCCAGATTCAGTACCATCGAAGGTCCACTATGATCCTATAAATATACACTTTAATCAAGGTAAATATATACATTGAACAATATTTATTACTTTCAACCACAAGATACTGAATACTGACTTAGACATCAGAGTCCATTTTACAAAATTATCTTTGCCATTGTCGATCGAAAGTGATTATGAGTATTCACAGGAGTAAGAAAACCTCTTCCCGAGTCATACACGAACAATACATATCCAAAATATCATAATGTTAAACCTACCAAATTTTGTTATCAAATTATCCTTCTAAGGAGTTAATTATTCCTCATTATATTATGAATCTAGTTTTCACTTTTAAGTAAAAATGTTTTTAATAGTTATTTAACTTTTTTTAATTCATTTGGCTTATATAAATAATACTGATTCAAGCATTTAATTTTATTTATAATTCTTAATTTTTTTCAAATGCAATTTTAATTTGTTTAAATTTCAAGGCTTTATTCTAACTTTGCATAATCATGAATTTTAGTAAAAGTTATTGACTGAGGTATTTAATATTATGGACATCACATTATTACTACAACATTAAAATGTGAAAAGAATGTGGAAAAGCTACAAGTAAAAAGTGTGTTTCTTTTTAAAAAAAATAACTTTCTTAGACACATTGAATGCCAATCTCACTCTTATGGATCATTGACGTTCAACGTGGTTGGTTACAAATTTTTATAGTTGAATGATTGAAGTTATTTAAATTGTAACTAGGAATAACTTGAATTAATTTGAATTCTTATATTTAATTCAAATTAATTTCTTTTATAAATTGATTTCTTATCTCCTTTTAATTATAGTACTCTTTAGAAATTAATTTATTTAGTCAAATGGTCAACGGTCAACTCAAGTGGGTATTCATTAAGAAGATTTTTTAATGATTCCAAGTTGTGAAGACTAATAATTGAAGGAAAATAAATGCTTACAATTGGAAACTCCTTCTTTAACCCTAACTTAACTTGTACAAACACCTCTTTTGGGTTTTCAACATGTTGCCATTTTAATTAGTAGTCAATTTTAGACTTAAAAACATTAATATTTATTTGTCATATTTTAAAATTCACTCTTAATTTTATTTTTAATCAATATCCTTAATCAGCATGTGTGAAAAAGACATGCAACTTACTAATTGACACACATAAAAAAACATTTTTATCTCTGGAGTGATTTTACTATAAGAAATTCACTAAATAGTAATTAAATTTAGAGAAAAAATAATTAGCTACTATATTAAATAAATTAGATACTATTTTAGAGATTAAAAAATTATTATATTTCATTAATAAAAATTTATAAAATGATTTCTAAATTATATCTAAATTAGCTATCAAGATTTTAGTTACCAATATTTTAGATTCTAATTTGCTCTCAATTAGTTTTCTAGAGACTAATTTATAATATAAAATATTAGTAGATAAAATCTTGGTAGCTAAAGTACTTTATAATTTTTTATTATTAATAATTATTTTAATACCAATAATTATTTTAATCTCTAAAATGGTCTCTAATCTAGTTTAATAGTAAGTAATTATTTTAGTCTCTAAAATTAGTTACAATAATTTGATAAATTACAATAATTTGATAAATTGATAATTTTGTTGTAATATTAATTGTAATCAAACTTAATTAAGTCACGTTTTAGGATGAGTATATAATGATAGCAATATGAGAATAAGTCCAAATCTTGCAATGTTGTGCCATGCATGTATCTGCGTTGACAAAAAGTGATTTTCTCCTCATAGCGATCTTGCAGTGTGCCATGCATGTATCTATAATCTAATCTAATCTATCTTTTGCATAAAAAAATTACAACATAATATCAAACTATGAAGATTTTTCCCACGATTTTCTTAGGATATGTTTATAAGATGATAGCAATAAGCCATTGAGATTATAGTACTAATCCATAAGACAAGTGAAGACATAATTTCAGATTACAAATTCCGAAGCAGATCTTGATACCCTCTTTACCCAATTTGTGGTTCTGAACTCCAAGGATTAATGTGTTGGTGACGCGGAAGCAACACACATAATCACGAATGAACTGCAGAAAATAAACAACACAAGATTTAATGTGGTTCGGTTGCCAACTGCGATTTACATCCACACGGACAACTATTATATTTTCATTCTATTCTACACCAATTACAAGTATTAAAAGTACAATAATTTTTTTAAATAGAAATTATAAAAGAGACATAATAATTAAACTCACTCATTAAACATGGTGTCTAGTCAGCTCAACCGAATTGGTCATCTCTTCTTATCCAACATTATATTCTCAAGTTTTAGATAGTTTTGGAAAAAAACATGAGAGAGAAAATATCTGAACGACACACACATGCTAAGATACGGAACATTGTCTGCCAGTTAGGGACTCATTTCATATTCAACTAAAGAACAGAGATTCACCTCTCTTCAATCTCTTTCATCTCTGTCGTGTCTCGACTCATACAATTTTGTTCTATTATTCTTTTTCACAAACTTATTCTGTTCTTCTCAATGCTTTTGGAATTGGAATGTCGTGACATGTGTGCTTCCAACTCCCACCTCGACTGCATTTTAACTATTAATTAAGGATTTTGAATCTATTCAAGAATCAAATTTGCAGCAGTAAATATTAAGAAAAGTATTCAATAACATTCCTGCATGTATCATGTTGTAAAATTATGATGAATGGAGAGAAAAAATATTACTATGGAAAGAGAAAAGTTGTTTCATAAAGGCCAAGAAGATTCTTTACTGCATCAAAGAAGAGAAGCTCCTGGGAAATTGGTACATTTAAAACTCTACTTTCTGACTCCTTTGTTTGCTCCATTCTTATATATCCATCCACCTTCCTACACATGACATACTCACTTTACTCACTTGCTTAACCATTTTTAATTCTGTTGCATAATTTGGAACCTTTCACTGTGCAAAACTTTGATGTCTGCACCCTTGGAACATGATTACATAGGCTTAGCAGATACTCCATACATGGAGAAAAGCTGTGACAAGATATCCTCTTCAGTTTCATCCAACATCTCCTCTGAGGATGACAACACTTCATCTCTGAACTTCAAGGAGACAGAGCTGAGGCTTGGCCTGCCCGGTTGTGAGTCTCCTGAGAACAAATCAGGAGCTGCAGGGATCTCTCTTTTTGGCAAGGATTTGCTGAATAATAATGGCTATTCTGCTTCCTCAACCCCTTCCAAGAACCTCAAGAGGGGTTTCTCTGATGCCATTAGCTCCTCCTCCTCCTCCTCCTCTTCTGGGAAATGGATTTTCTCAGGCAGTGATGCAACTGGGGATGATTTGAGAAATGGTGTTAATACCTCTGCACTATGCAACACAGAGGTTGGTTGCTTGGTTCTTCACTCTGAGAAGCCGCCTCAGGTTGCTGCAACAATTGAACATGCTGCTACTCCTGCTGCAAAGTAAGATTTCCTCACATATTTATGCTTTATGTAATGTTTCGATAAACTTCTTCTGAAGTACTTGTAGCAGAAGAAGAAAAATATAAAGTTCAAATGATTTGACTTCTCTTATGAGGTTTAAATTAAGTTATACTCTACAAGTTGAATTTTATTAGAAGATAGATTCGATTTATCAGACTACTGAATATCGGCACGAATTGGTAGTCTCGACGTGACGGAGTTAGGGAGTTTGTGTTGAAAATTTTACATTGACTACATTTCATAGTATATAATTGGGTGCAAACCTTGTCTTATAAGCTGATTTTATTTATTTCTGTTTGGTGAGAAGTTAAATATGGAACCTTTTTGTTTCAGAGCACAAGTTGTGGGATGGCCACCAATTCGATCTTTTAGGAAGAACACAATGGCCTATAATTTGGCAAAAAGCAACACTGAAGCTGAGGAGAAATCAAGAGTTGGCTGTCTTTATGTTAAGGTCAGCATGGATGGTGCCCCTTATCTCAGAAAGGTTGATCTGAAAACCCACAGCAACTATATTGAACTTTCTTCTGCTCTTGAGAAAATGTTCAGCTGCTTCACCATTGGTATGATACTCTCTCTTTCACATTCATTATGTTTAATTCATTGCTGTAACAATCTGGTGGAACTAGGTAGTATGAGTGGTCTAATTGTGAATCAAACACCTAACTGAATTGATGATCAAATTAGATATTTCAAGTTCATAAACTTATAAGAACTTTGTAATATCAATCAAAAATATAGATTTATCTAACTTATACTCAGTATAGCAGATAAAACAGTCCTTCATTGATGATTGGTAGAATTTATTTAGGTATTTCAAAATGATAATTTTTTTTAAAGCTTTCATGTTAAGTATTGTAATTTGACATCTCAGCTATACTAACACTTCAAAATATCAATTACAAATAATTGTAACAATAGTTTTGTGTTGCTGAAATCAGGTCAATGCAGTTCAGGGGGAGTTGCTGGGAAAGAGGGATTGAGGGAGAGAGCTTTCAGGAATGTTGTTGATGGCTCTGAATATGTTTTTACATATGAAGATAAAGATGGAGATTGGATGCTTGTGGGTGATGTCCCTTGGGAGTAAGTTCCATTTTTCATTTTGTTTCTCAATAAATCACATCTTTTTTACCACTATAGTTGGTGGTTCATCAAACTTAGTTTTATTTTTCAGTTATTTCCTTCTTTCCTTTTATAAGCTGTAGTATTTAGGTTATAGGGTTTAGAGTTAACTTATAAACACCTCACTTAAAAATACATTAAAAATTTAAAAAAAAATGATTTAGATGAAGATATCTTGAACAACTATTGCAAAAGACTAAGCTTGTGATTTCTGATTAGTACTTCTAAATATCATTACAATTGTAATTAAGTTTGTCTTTGATCATGTTTAACTTTTCACTACAGGATGTTCACTGAGTCATGTAAGAAACTAAGGATAATGAAAGGCTCTGAGGCAATTGGACTTGGTATGTATTACCCCATAAATTTTAGAAACACTTTATATGATAATATATATATAATGAATTGGATATAGCTTGTTTTATAGTATGTAAGATTAACTAAAAATATGTTATGAATTTGGTTGCAGCTCCAAGGGCAATGGAGAAATGTAGGAGGCAATACTAGTGCAGAAGATTCTGATCTACTATTTGGTTATTCAGTGAAGCATATGAAGAAGGATTAGAAGATAATTTTAGTTTATAGTTTTGTATTAAATAAAACAAAACAAAACGCCTGATGTAGCGTTTGGACACTGATAAGTTTCAGTTTCCTTGTGCATGTGTAGAATATCAAATGTTTTGCTGTTTACTGATATGGTGCCACCTTTTCTAAATGTAGTTGTGTTTATTGGAAGTTTACATTTGAAGATTAATAATGCTCACTTCCTGTGCCTCACCAACACCTTTTATACATTTGGACAACCATAAAGTCCTAACTGTCCCATCTTCATGTAATTCATCACTCCTGTTTTTCTTTGAAACTACATTGATTTTCTTGATCTGTGCATTAATTTTCAGTGGTACAAGCATGTGAACTTCTGCATAGAGATAAATGGCAGTGCACAATAGTCCTGGTGCATGGCATCCAAATTTAAAAAGCTTAAAAAGTAAACTTTAGAGACAGTAAAGCACTTGTGCACACCACCAACCTCTTTTGAATTCTCACCAAATTAAACAGTAGCACACTTTACAAATAAATTACAAGAAGCAAGAACATGAAATAGAAAAGCAAGAAAAGCAAGAATTGCTTTTCCTCCTTTTATTATCAAGAAACATGAATTGCAGAGGCCATGATCTCAGTGGAATCAAAATTCAGTGGAAAGAGGTGCATGGTCAGAGCGAATGAACACATTGCCATAGATAAGGCCAGCCAAACCACCACCAATAAGAGGTCCAACCCAGTAGATCCAGTTGTCATGGAAGTCACCACTCACAACTGCAGGTCCAAAGGAGCGTGCAGGGTTCATTGAGCCACCAGAGAATGGCCCTGCTGCCAAGATGTTGGCACCAACAATGAAACCAATGGCAATGGGTGCAATGGTGCCCAATGAACCCTTCTTAGGGTCAGCTGCTGTGGCATATACAGTGTACACCAAACCAAATGTGATGATGATCTCTGTAACAACTCCTTCAACAACTCCAACCCCAGAAGCCACACTGTGGACTGGAATTGCCTGCCAACAAATAACAAAAGTTCAGTTTTTGGTTTTCAGAAACTAAGCATCATGCTATTATTTTTTAATGTCTAACACCAAACAAAAAATTAGAATATTACAATGGATGTTTGAACAAGCTACATGCGAAATGATTATATAAAAGATACATTGGTGCAGCTAGAAAAAGTCTTGATACGTTGACAATCTATAGGTGAATTGGTTCATACCACAACTGCTAAAAGTAACTGTTACAGATCCCAACTAGAGATCAGGACATTTCATAGTATATAATTAGATACAAATCTCACCTTAAAAGTCGGTTTTATGAAGTTAAGTCGTCGGTTTTATGAAGTTAAGTTAGACTTAAGTCTACTTCTTAATATGATATTAGAGTCATTTTGAGTTTATCCTAACGATTGTTTGTTGGGCTTATCATCTATAATATATAATCTCATGCTACCAACTCATCGACTAGAGATTATGACATTTCATAATATATAAGTAGGTGTAAATCTCACCTTAAAAGTCGATTTTATGAGGTTGAGTTGAACTTAAAGTTTTAGCTTAAGAGTAACATTTTTCTTAAAGAAAATATTGACAGAAAATCAATTAATTGGTTCTTTTACTGAATGGAATGCAGTCGTGCAATCCATGTAGTAGACCAATATTTGTTGAGAAAAGATTTTTTATGTGTATATTATAGCATTAAATGGAGGCACCTTCGTTATGATTCTAAGTAGTATGTCCCATGGGAGATACTACTTATGGATCTTACCCGTAGCAGAATTATACTTATAGTCTCTCCATAAAAAGATAGAAAAAAGGGCATGTAAATATGTCCTTGGTTTATGCATGAATCTTCTGATGCAAGGAAAATATTTGGCAAATTCAGGTAGCCATGTGTTGATTCCACAAGTGAATTGGAATCATAGAGATTCTTTGAATTTAAACTTACCAAACCTCCTGTGACATAGTTGAGAAGAAAACATGCCACTATGGAGCCAAGAAGCTGTGCAATCCAGTAGAAGAGACCAGTAAGGATGGTGATGTGGCCACCAAGAGCCAATCCAAAAGTCACAGCAGGGTTGACATGGCCACCAGAGATGTTGGCACCAACAGAAACTGCCACAAAAAGTGCAAAACCGTGGCAAATAGCAACTGCCAGTAACCCAGCAGGATCGAGTGCTGCATCTGATGTCAACTTACCTGCAAGCAAAGTGAAAAAAAAACAAGCCAAACATGTAAGCACAATGATTTCAAAATAAAAAAAAATTGTAAACTTCTACATGGTGACAGTTTTACAAGCCAAAACAAACATTGTTTCTCAAGTTTTCTTATACTTTTAAGGGTTATTTGATGTTCAACCGTGGTGAAACACCTTCAGAACTAAAATGACAGAGGAGTGGGTTGAGACTGAGATCTTGGATTCAATTTTGTTGTGAAACTGAGAAAACTAACCATAGGCTATGGCTGAACCAACACCAGCAAAAACAAAGATCAAGGTTGAATGGAACTCAGCAATATAGGCCTTGATTGAGCTGAAACTGAAAGAATCATCAAAGCGTCCGAAGGCAATGCCACCCATCTTCAGAAGTTTCTAGGGGAACTGCTAAAGATAGATAAAGAAATGTTCCAAATAAGAGAGGTAGTAGTACAAAAGGCTTCTCTGTTGGGGTTATATATATGCAGCAGAAGTTATCAAACACAATGTCAAGGTTTATTTAAGAATAAAATGTGTTATACATATGTTTTAACCTTTAATCTGTTTTATAAACAATGATTTTTTTGAAGTTTGCTTAATTGTGACGATGCATTTCATTCTCAGATATATACTTCAGGATATCGACTAAAAATAATGACATTTTATATTATATAAGTGGATATAAATCTCATCTTATAAAGTGTTTTATAAGATTAAATTAACTTACTAAAACTAATCTTAATTATCTTGAACTAAATTTTAATCTTCACTTAATTAGTTGATTACAGTTTCTGCTACCATTGTTGTAGTTTATGGATTTGTTTGCATGATAAAAGGGATGGTTAAAATGTGAGACATATCCATGCACATATCCTATCAGTTCTTGAGTGGCAAACTTAGCTGTCACTGCATACTTTAATAGAAATGTCTGGAAGCTAATGAATGATTCCTCCATGTGAGAGAGTGGAAGAGGTGATGTTTGGTGGTGGGGTAGAATGTGAAGGAAATAATCATAAAAGAAAAGTAGGAGTGGGGAGAACATGAATAGGTTTGGGCCACAAATAGCACCGGCCATGCTCTAAAAAATGGCAGAGAGGTTGTGAAATTTGAAAATGAGTGAACACAAATTTCTGGGTGTCTATGATTTTGAGTAATTAATGTATCAAAAATTGGTTGTTTAGGCCTATGTCATGGATAACTTGGTCGGCCAATTGGTGCTGAGCAAGTAATCATTTTGACTTTTTGGCGCTTCTGTCACAAGTTTTTTTTCTTTTTCATAAAAAATGCTTTGTTAATTATCACTATGTCATCATTAGTTTATGAGCAATTTTAATGATTATGAATTGTTAATAGTATAAACTTTTACAAGAAAAAACATCAATTTACTGTTTATTTTTTAATTTTTTTATTAAAAAGTAGATTTTAAGTTTAACTCAATCTCATAAAATTAATTTATAACTAAAGTTTACACCTATTTATAAAGAATGAAATATTTTAATCTCTAGTCGATATGAGATCTCCAACACACCTCCTCATACTGAGGCTAGCAACTCGTGCATGAAAATATATGTTGTGTGTGGTCCGATAGCGGATGATACGATAGACCCAACAAATTCTCGCTAAAATAAGTCTTAAATGACTCTGATACCGTATTAAGAAGTGAACTTTAAGCCTAACTGAACCTCATAAAATCGACTTATAAGATGAAGTTTTCATCCACTTATAAAGAATGAAATATCTCAATCTACTCTGACATCACATCAGTTTATAATCTTTAAAAAAAAATCAATTTCTTTATATGAACTGATTCATAGTTTAGTAACAAATTATTTCAACTCTTTCCGATTGAATAGTAAAACTATCTTATTTTGTTAGTGTATAAAATATTTTCTCTTTATATTCATATGCACCAACAAACCCTTTATTAATAATTTTGTTGTAATCAAAAGAGAGAGAAAAGAAACACTTTTTTGGACATCTACAGGTTATTCTTTTGTCCTTTTGTATATTGGCCAAAAGTTGAGGGTGAAGTGGTTGTTGAATGTCTATGGTTTGATGCAAAAAAACTATCCATGACCCTCATCACTAGTAGAATGGTTTTGTTTTCAACAGAAATAGAAGTGCCATTAAAATACAAATGACTCAAGTCACATAAACTGTTTTCTGCAGTACACAAATTTTCCAAACAAGTTTCAGCAGATCAGACATGTATGTATAACCAGCTATATATTCAAAGTAACTATTTGTTATAGTAAACTTAGAATTTAAGAGAGGCTTAACTATTAAATTGTTAATTATATACTTATCTAAAAAACAAATTTAAGTGATTATTTTTGCTAGGAACTGTTGTAGAACGAGGTTGAGATTTAAAGAACGATTCAAGTTGTTCCACTATCTCCTCGGTCGGTCAGTCAAATCTTTCTTTCTTCCTCTCGAAGCGGTCTTCTCGCTCTTCTCTTTTAACTCTACCTCTCGGTCTCCACAAGTCTAAACTCGGATGGTACCTGCAAAAGACACTCCGATACTCAAGTCAGAATTGAGTATTCGGCACTCAGTATCTTGAGCACTGTGTAATGACATGTACCTGTTTCTTATATTTTGTGTCTATTTATATGATTGTGGTAAACCTTTCTTATTGTGTCAAATTAGAGAGCTGGATCATGTTTAACAGTGTATTACCTAACTCTTAATTATTGATTGATCTCATTAATTATGCTTAAGTGTAATTGGTTTTGTGGTGTCGGTTGGCATAATAACCGAATTCTGAAACATGATCTCAGTCGTGCAAACCCTATTAATACAGAAACTCTACGTCAATTAAAGATATGAATATTCCATAATATATAAATAAGTTAAATCTCATTTTATAAATTCTGTTATATATGTTTTTATCAAATTATTCATAAATATATTGAAATTGATAGGTATAGACATCAATCAAAGATAGTAACATTCCTATGATGCTAATCAAAGTGGTTTTGTACCTGATGTACTTGTGTGATGCCATTGCAACAGCACATGTTTTCTCTGAATTGTTTATTAATGGAATGGAATCCTTATCTGCCAACTGTTGTTAGAGAAAATAAAGTCTCTGGGTTGCAGCATAATGCAAGAAATCTGAATAATATACAGCTTAGGCCATGGATTAGTTTTTTAATTTCAAAATTATCTTCACTTATCTTATTAAGTCAACTAAAATAAAATACAATAAATAAAGAACTAGAAGAATAAAAATGGAATTTCACTGAATGAAAAAAAATACAACACTTCTTTCTATAAATCCAGAAGGAAATTATTTCGATTGAGATGATAGGTGAAGGTACGTAATATGAAAAAAAAAAAAAAGGCTAAAAACTACATAACCATAATTTAAGGGCTTCTTAACATTTTTTTTCTTTAACCAAGATTTGGGGTCATAATATAAATAAATTTATAGGGTTTTGGAGATATAAAACATATTTAATATTTATATAAAGACTCAATAAAATATAAATTTTTGAAATTGTTTATAGTATAATACAATATAATTCAGTTCATTTCGAATTGATTGGATTCGCAAGTTTGTTCATGTGTGAAATAAAAAATCAGTCATCTATATTCTTACATATTAATAAAAAATGTCAAACTAAACATGGATTGCTTAAAAAAAACTCATGAAGATGATGGGTTGTGTAAAAGATAAACTCTTTTAGATTGTAGAATGTGGAAGGATTTTTTTGGAAAGAGTAGTCGAATTCTGTAAATCGGAAGTGAATTCTAGATTTATTAGGAGTCTGAAAGTTAATTTTTTTTTTAACATAACTTTTAAATATTGTGAAATAGATTTTGGATTCCCAAGTGACTTTCAAATTATGTCATTTCAAAGTTATTTTAAAATAGTCCCATAATTTTGAAAGAAGGAGTGTCTCCTCATAAAAGAGGTCAGACCCAGACGACTAATTACCAAAAACACAGGTATCTGTAAAGTCGTAAAATCATTTATGGGGTTGGCACTTGCCTGGAACCGGAAGGTCAATGAAGTTGGTAACTTAATGATAGGGGAGCTGACTGACGACCAAAATCTCGATGAACAACGGTCGTAACTATAACGGTCTTAAGATAGCAAAATTTCTTGTCGGGTAAGTTCCGACCCGTACGAAAGGCATAACGATCTGGGCACTGTCTCGAAGAGAGACACGGTGGAATAGACATGTCTGTGAAGATGCGGATTACTTCCACTTGGACAAAAATACCTTGTGAAGCTTCACGATTTCCTGGGATTAGCTTTGGGCTACTTTCAAATTATACCATTTCAAAGTCATTTTTTAAAAAAATATCTTTGAAATTATGCAATTTAAAATAAGTTTCTAGATTCAAAAGTCATTTTCTAGTGAAAAAATAAGTGAAGACTATTTTTATATTTAGTTTGATAAAAAAATTTGATGTTACTATAAAAGGACGAGAATATGAAAGATAAGTCATGAGATGATTCTCACAAAGTTACCTTAATAAGATCAAATTTATATTTTTAACTCATTACTTCATAAAGTTTTCACAAAGATAAACTCAATTTTCTTTAAGAGTTACTTAATGTCTTTTTAATACCACTCAACTACTTAATTAAAACATAAAAAATTATAAAAAAAAAACAAAATTATATTGACCCTTTCAAGATCATAACATTCTCACATTGTATAATATGAAAGTTATCTCGCAAGTCTATTTCAAAATGCGAAAAAAAAATCAAAAAAAATGTACAATAAAAAAACAACTCCCAAATTTGAAAGCGTATTCTAGATTAAACAAGCCTTCTTATAACAAAGACAATGGACTTTAACATTTGTAGGAGTGTAGGAGAAAAGTATGGGTGTAAAAAGAAATCCCCAAAACTAATTGCTAATGATTTCTCTCTTAGGCCCAAGGTTCTCTCGGCTTCTCTCAGCTGGGCTTCTCTTTTTTTAAGAAGCAAAGATGGACTCTTTCTTTCTTTCTGCACTCGTCTGTTTCTTCCTGCACCTCCATAAATTTTTGTATTTTCAAAATATCCCTCTATAATTTCGGATTATGTAATCTCTGTAAGTCTTTTTTTCAAATTCGTAACTAGCTTTCGGATTACATAATCCAAAAGCCTTTTTTAAGATGCATGATTAGTTTTCGGATTATGTAATCCAGAAGTATTTTTTAGCTTCCAAAATATATAATCCAAAATTCTTTTTTCAAATGCGTGTCTAGATTACATAATCCGAAAACTATTTTATGAGAGTGACATAAGAAGGATAAAAATGTATTTTCACATTTTGTATGAGGATGGCAGAAGAACCTATGGAGGTGCAGGAAGAAACAGTCTCTTCACTCCTATAAGTTTTTCATACATCCCGTAATTGTTTACTATGGATAGGTGCTATTTGGAATAATATGGTCTTTTTGAAAAATTAGGGAGTTCTTAAGGAAAATATGGGGTGTAAAAAGAAAGACATATTTTCACACGTTTCTTCCCATCTCCAACCGAATCAAAGTTACTGTGATGTGACAGATAACAATCTTTCTTTTTCTCCTTTTTGGAGATGTATCAAATGATAAGTTCACCAACTGGTAAGAAAGTTGGATTTTTTTTGGATTCTAGTAACAAAAAATGACTAGAGAAATGGATATTAAATTTTTTTATTCTTGACTTTCTTCTATTTTGACTGAAATAAACTAATAGTTTAAAACACGACTTAGGAAATTAATAACCATATATTTTTTAATAGTATTAGTTAATATTCTTTAAAAAAAAATCAACAAAGAGCGTAAGCAAAAAGGAAAAATTGTGGAGTGTGTATTCCCATTTGAAAAATTCCAATGAAAGAAAGAAATATTCTTTTCTTGTTATAATATCAAATATTATCAAAAAAGAAAAGAAAATATTAATGGGAAATGAAAAACGTGCGTGTAAAGTATACAAACATGAAAAAGATGGACACAACCAACTGTTAGAAACCAAACTTTTTTTTTAAAATTCTTAATGTTTAAATATTTTTTATTTATTCTTATCACATGATAATTAAATTTAAATTTAATTTTCTTACAAAACTTTTCAAACTCCTATTATTAAGTTGATCTTAAAGGGTTACATTCTTTTATTACTGTAATCTGCTAGAATAAAATTTACAATTAGTTTAATAGAAACACGTTTTCTATTTATCATAAAATAAAACTCTATTTTACTTCTTACAAAGATAACTTGGCATTGTTTTACATTACAAATGTAGAGTGATATTCCTTAATGTAATCTATTAATGGTAAAATAAATACATGTCAATTTTTTTTCTATTTAAGGAAATAAAGTAATATCACTGTTCAGTAAAAAAAACTGATATCAATTTAATCTCTAAAATTCAAATATGGACTTTTTATGAACACACTTTTTCAAACATCAATTTAATATATAAAATAACCTAATTTATCATGCATACCAAGAAAAATAATATAATACCTCCAACGAATTCTCCACCATAATATATAAAATAATAAAACAAGATGACACCATAATTAATTATGAAACTAGATTAAAAATAAAAGTTTAGTGTTTAATTAAAAATTAGACGGTTAACTACTATCTTGTCTGAATAATAATAGGTAAGAATTATTTTTTATTATAAATTTATAAATATTTTTTTTTGTTATTGTTTTTAGTTGAAAGACGAAGAAAATAAGTGAAAGTTGATTCCACGAGTTTATATTTGGTGCCATAAATTGTCTTTTCTTTCTCTGTCGTTCGTCGTCTTCCGTTCTTCCCCAAATCTCACAACCCCATCGGAGGGAGCTTCGTTGTTCATTCGATTCACCTCCAAAGTTTGCGACTTTTCGAACCCCTAATTGGATTTTCTATCTGGGTGGTCGTTTCTTGATCGATCCGTGGGTTTAAGTTCAGAGAATTAGCATTCGTCTCGGGTTTTGATAAAGTTTACGCATTGAAAAATCCCATTTGGGGAGTTTAGGGTTGTTGTGATCTGGGGAAAAATGGAATCTAGTCGAAGAGCGGTGGAATCGTACTGGCGGTCGCGGTTGATCGATTCAGCTACGTCCGATGAAGATAAAGTCACACCCGTTTACAAATTGGAGGAAATCAGCGAGCTTTTGCGTTCTTCGCATGTTAGTATTGTGAAGGAGATTTCGGAGTTTGTCTTAAAACGTTTGGAACATAAAAGCCCAATTGTGAAGCAGAAGGTACTTAAAAATCTATTTGGTTTTGGTTTATGTAACCTGATTGAGATTGGATGAGTTGGATCTGGGTGGTTCAAATTTCAATTTTTTTATTTATTTCTATACTCTTTTTTTTTTGGGGTGTGGGAGTTTTTGGAATAGCTGCTAGTGTTAGTATAAGGGGTGAAAGAGATGGTGGATTTGAAAATTGAGATAGTTGGAATTAGCTTCGTAGTCATAGAGTGTGAAGTTGGAGGTGGGGATATGAGAAAGGGTGATATTGGTTTTTGGTGTCAGAGTTTGGAAATTGCATCATATATTATTTATCTAAACTCTTTATGCTGTGTTACATGCTTTTGTTAATGTTGGCAGGCTTTAAGATTGATAAAGTATGTGGTTGGGAAGTCTGGTGTGGAGTTCAGAAGGGAAATGCAGAGACATTCAGTGGCGGTTCGTCAGTTGTTTCACTACAAGGGACAGTTGGATCCTTTGAAAGCTGATGCACTGAATAAGGCTGTGAGAGACACTGCTCACGAGGCTATCTCTGCCATATTTTCAGAAGAGAATAGTAAGCCAGCACCTGCTGAAGATCTAAACCGGCGGATACAAGGGTTTGGGAATAAAAACTATGAGCCGCCACAGGAAGATAAGAAATCTTTTATCAGTGAGGTTGTTGGTATTGGAAGCGCGTCAATTAAGCAAGGGATTAATAGCTTAACACAGGGACATTCGCTGATGAAAAATGATCCTGGCAGCTACAGAAGTCCAAATCTTCGAAGATCATTGACCAATGAAGCAGAATATGGTGACAGATATGAGCCAGCTTCGTATCATAATGAAGCTCAGAGTAGTTTTGGAGGCTCAAAGAATCAATCCTCTGGTCCTTGGAATCAGGATTCAAGAGTAACGAAGACGGAAACATCAAATGGAGAATCTGGTGCAAGTTATGTAGAGAGTAAGACAAGAGAGCTTAAGTTGCTGGAGACAATTGTAACTTCAGGAGGTGTTCGCCTGCAACCCACTCGAGATGCAATTCAAGCTTTCCTAGCAGAGGCTGCAAAGTTGGATGCACTTCCTTTATGTCATGCCCTTGAACTGAAGCTTCAATCTCCAATTTGGCAGGCATGTCTATTATGTTGATTTTTCTACAGAAATATAAATTTACACGTGAAAGACCATGTGAAGTATACAGACATGCGCTTGTTTATCTATATAAGTCTTTAGGATTTACAGATTATTTTCATTCCAAGTATTTTGGGATCACAATATAGCTGACTTTACATTATATCTTTATTTGCATTGATATTTTTTTTAAACATGTGTGAATAATATTTGCAGGTTCGCATGAAAGCTGTTTGTGTCCTTGAATCCATTCTTAGAAAGAAGGATGATGATCATTTTTCACTGGTGGAATCTTACTTCACTGAAAACCAAGATCTGGTGCTGAGATGTTCTGAATCGCCGCAAGTTTCTTTACGGGAAAGGGCTGTGAAGGTACCCTCATTATCTACCTAAATGAATAGTTATTATATTAAAATTCCATCTCGATTATTTTACACTTTACACTATTTCAATTTATTTTTGTGTGATTAAATTACCTCAAGTTTTGGTAATGAAAAAACAGATGAATCAGGAAGAGGAAAAATTGGTCATATAGTCAACTAAGGTTATAATACATCACTATTTTGTACTGAACTTGTGGTTATATATTAATCTAAAAATATTCAATAGTGACAGACTAAAGTCAGCTGTGCATAATGCTATTGCTGTCCCTTAAGTAACGGTGGTACTTTGGATAATATCATCAAAGGTTTCTAAGCTAATGTGATAAGCAAATTTAGAGAGCTCTAACCACTCAGGTTTGAAACTTTGGTTCTAAACTTTTTAGACTGAGTAGGTTGGATGCTAATTATTATAATGGAATCTGAATTGTGAAACAGAACAGATTTGATAATTAATATTTTGTTGTTAGCTTTGAAAGTATGGATACCAGTAAGAAATTCCCTGTGAGTCTCAAACCCTTGTAAATGTGCTGTTTTTTTTACGCTATAGCAAATGTCTAAAGTGTCATTTGTAAATTTTTAAAATATGAGCTAATAATAAGTTTAAGATCAACCCTTATAATTTAATTCGGCACTTGGCCCCTTGATGGACAGGTTCTTGGTCTTTTAGGTGGAGGCCAGCCAAACAGCTCTGCAATTAATTCAGAGAATGCTGTGAAAACAGAGAATGCTGCTGTTGTGGAGCTGCCTAACTTGATAGACACTGGTGATTCAGATGATTATCACGGAACTGAGGACACTCTAAAGAGTACAACAGATCAAAATATATCAACTTTGACATCCCCTCCTCTGGTTGATGATTTATTTGGAGATTTCAGCAGCTCTATTGGAGCTAGTCAAGAAATAAAAAATGAGGATGATCCATTTGCTGATGTTTCATTTCACACAAGTGAGAACAAGGACCATGCTGATGATCTCTTTTCTGGGATGACTGTTGGCAATGATAAACAGAGCAATCATGGGAGTCACAGGCAGGGGAATATCAGTGATCCTCAACTTTTTGACATTTTTACTTCCAATTCTGAGCAGGGAAACCATAAGGAGCTTGTTACTGATTTAATGGCCGGCCTATCAATGGAGGAAAATACCTCAAGTACGAAGCACACAGGAACATCTCCTTCCATGCAATCTGAATCTTTATTTTCAGGCTTAACTGACCATATTCCTTCAGATGGCATGTTGAGCTCTCAGCCAACGGGGTTGAATGTAAATCCCATTTTTCCTACTGGTGCTCTGCCTTTTAACATGCAGCCTGGTTTCATGTTGAACCAACCTTATTCTCCCCAGTCTCTTAATTACGGTGCCATGGGAACTCTTTTGGCTCAACAGCAATTCTTAGCAACAATGGCTAATTTCCAACACCTTAATAATATCAATATGCGAGATGACGGTGTTACTCAAATGGCTGGACCCAATGGAAGAACACCTTTGCCAGACATATTTCAACCAAGTTTTCAAACTCAAACTCCTAGCTCAATGATCAACACCTCGAGGAAAGAAGAAACTAAAGCATTTGACTTTATCTCTGTAAGTTGTGTAAATACTTTACAAGTACCTCCCATTGGTTTAATTTTTGTTAAGGATGTGGTTTGAATTTTTGCTTTTTGAAGTACAGATTCATTAGTATTCTATTTAGCAACTTGATGGAATTAAATAATTTAAAATGTGATTTATCTTCAAAAACAAGCCACTTGGTATTTTACTGGTAATCTGTGGAAACATAGGTTTGAATAAAAAATTCATTACAGAACACCTGGAAAACATAGCTTTGAATAAAAAAATCATTTACCGGTTTGCATTTTCATTGATGAATGAAGTACACTCCTGTTCATATTAAAATATGACAAAATTCGTTTTAAGAAACTGAATTACAATACAAGTTCTCGTTTGGGCCCCCATGCTGTCCATGGGACAAGAATATTTATTGAGATGATATCTGTTGTTTAGCTTTTGGTGGATTAACATTATCATTGTTTCATGCTTGTAGGACCATATGACCTCTACTCGTGATTCAAGGAGAATGATTTAAACTTTGAATCTTGTGTTGTTGTGGAGGATATTTACGGTGTGGAGTTGCTGGATTGACATTAATAGATCAAAACAGTTAATAGTTTCGTTACCTGTGCAAAAAGTTGATTTTCTCTGGCAATGATGGAGCATTATAAATGCAATTCTACATGTCCATGTTGACAGCAAAAATAATAAATGAGAATACATTTTGGACATGAAGAGATTCAAAATGGTTGTCGCTTTGAATTAGATTTTAGCATAAGAATGTTGTGTAGAGAACTGTAATGTTTTATTTTCTTGAGTATGTTGTGTATGTAGTTAATGGTTGAGATATTGCAACTGTAATTCAGGCTTCAAGTAAAATACAACTCTTAGATTTTTCACATTCATGTTTATTGGTATCCATTATGTGTGAAATGAAGAACTGCCTTGTACACTACGCGGAAACTATGCTGGAGCCTTTGTCAGTTTATGCGGATGGTAATCAAAGACCAATACAGTGGAGTTATAATTGTATATATTATGCTCTAATTGCTGCTGCTACATAAATTAATATTTTATATAGATTTCAATTCATACTTATAATCTATGTACTTAATTTGAAATCAATTTAGATGTAAGTTTCAGGATGAGGGTAGTGCAGGCTAACAGCAGGGATCTTATTAAACATGCTTCCCGTGTAATCAAATTGAGTATTGTATTGCAGGGCATTCATTTTAACGTTTAAACGTGATAATCTATATATTTACTAATTAGCAAATAGATGATGAATGTGAAGTACATTTTTTTTATCTATAATCATGACACTAATACCTCATTGCATCAATACATATTTGTATTAGCACTCCTTCCAGAAGTACTTTCAGAATAATTGATACAAAAAGTTATCTTACTCCAAAGGTATGTTCAGCACCCTAAAATGTATTCATGATAGCTATCCAAATATACATAATCCCTTTGGATACTGAAGCAACTTGGAAGGACTCTGCAATAATTTTCTACTTTTGACCAATCACTATGAAGTTTAATTCGAATGATTAAGCACTGACACTATGAAGTTTGATTCGAATGATTAAGCACTGAGCCAAATGGTCATGCTCAAGAAATGGTTGCTGGTTGATCTTCAAGGTCAAACTGAGCCAAATGTAACTGGCCACCCATCTCTCTAATCTGCTTTATTTGCTTTACAACATCCAAGCGCTCTGAAGAATAAGATGAAGGGATCTGCATAAAGTAGCAAGCATCATCATGAGTAGGGTCAAGACAAAAGAAAATCTTGATAGACAAGGCAGCAACAAGTTACCAATAATGGCATATACTTCTTGATAGCTGCCAGAATGGCTGCATGGCCTACAGCTGTTAACTGAAAACAGTATCAAAATCAATGTTACATTGAAATTTTTCCAGCACAGTTCTCCCAGTAATAATATAATAGGTACAGTGTATTATAATTGCATATTCAGTGATCAATTCCTCTGTCTGCATCATTCCAAATAAGAAAGGAAAATTTGTAAAGTATATATTTCTCCTAGTCTCACATTTTCTCCCCTGTAATTTTTCCTCTCAAATGAAGTGGTCATCCTTTAAGAAAATGCTAGAGTAGAGATACTAGAAACAGAAAAAAATAGGTTATGCACTAACAGTGAAAAACATTTTTATACTCACAGGAAGTAGCATCAAGATTGTCACTGGAATTAGCACAATTATGTCAGTCAAGGTTCTATTTAGCCTCTTTCTTTGACTCCCCGAAGGCTTGCAGCCATGCATTTGCCTTGAAAGTAGCTCTAAAGCAACCATAATGTCTATGAAGAGCAATACAGTACCCATCCAGAGGTCCTAGTAAAATATTCCACACATTAAAAACGTAGAGTCATGGCAACTTACTCATTTACCAGAAGCACACTATTAAAACTCTTACTGCACTTGTGGATGCCAATTTTATCATGAATCTCTTGATAAAATTTTCACGCTGAGGATTTGACTTGTCAATGCAAGAGTCTTTCTCATGTGTTTTCTTACTTGTGATTGCAGAAACTGAAGCCTATGATTAAGAAAATAAGAAGCATTGGTTACAAAGAAGAAGGCATATGTATAACTAACTGATTTTCCACAAGTGCAGTGATAGTGCTCATCACTATCATTAACTTCAATTACAACAAGACTCACTTTGTTTCTAATCCTAAATGATTTCTCCAAATCCTTTAGATTATCTCTTATCCTTTAAGCATATGTTGCCAACTACCAAGGATACTTAATGGGAAAAAAAATCAGCAAAACCAACATTTATCCTTGCCAAAATACTCAAGCAAAAATCACCACACTAGATAAAAAAAATTAAATCAAAACCCAGCAGGCAAATTAAAAAAGGGCTAGATAAATTTGAGTGTAGAACTTGCAGCCAGCCTATGTAGCACAATGACACGACACGGACATGGAACACGAATCTATGTAAGAGGAGTGTCTGAGTCTCGCAGCAGGAATCAACTTACATCCTAGTTTATCAAGATAATGAATTTCCTTAACTTGCTATATACCTTGTTATAATAAATCATGTTTCCCAACATACCTTTTTGAAAATACAACTGTTTCGAAAATTACTCTCTGGACATCCTTCTGTAGTTAAATCATGTGACATCTGCTGCAGTTCAAACACCCGAGGTAACTTGGGTCCATTTATACTTCCCATATATGATGTGTGGTTGTCAATTGCAGCATGATCCATGGTATTTAGTGATTCCCTGCAAATAGGCACTAATTAATGATCTGCAACATTTAATGAGTGAAGCATCCATCAAACAAGAACCATCCTACCCTGACTTGTCATAAGCAGCCCAGTGATATTGCAGACAAATACTCAGCAAACCCTGACTAGGATGTTCAAAAGAGAATGAAAAACATACAATGTTAATAGTAACTGTTGTTAAACAAAGAAAGTTAAACTATTAAGAAGTGAACTTTAAGTCTAAATCAACCTCATAAAATCAGCTTTTAAGGTGAGGTTTGCACCCACTTATATACTATGAAATGTCCTAATCTATAGTCGATGTAGGATCTCCAACACACCCTTCTCACGCCGAGAGTGACAACTTGTGCTTGATGGGCTTATCAAGCCACCCACTATCTGGCTATTATCAAACCACTCATAAATATATTGTCACACGCACGAGCTGTCACTCTCGGCATGAGAAAATGTGTTAGAGATCCAACATCGATGCAAACCTCACCTCATAAGCCGGTTTTATGAGGTTGAGTTAGGCTTAAAGTCCATTTCTTAATTCTTAATATAAACTATTAAAACTGATATATAAATTAAATATTACCAAATAAGCAAGTATGAGCGTGAAGCTGTGTCCAATGATTGTTGAGTTGAGCGATTGTAGTGTGCAAACCCAGAGAAAACATCATAGCACACAGTGAAAACTACAGAAGAAATTATCTCTTTCTCTGCCTGCCTAGCATTATGTTTAGACCTTTTCTCCTTGCAGTTTATTTGAACAAAGGACATATAAAATTCAAGCCATCCTATCTCATCTGTTACCACCTGTGACATTTAATCCCAACATATGAAAGGTTTTTAACCTCAACCTTGGCTGAATTAACAGAAACTAACCTCCATGAAACACTGGTACACACTGATGGAAGAAAATTCCGGATAAATGAAAAGAATGCCACATTCCAGGTAACTAAAATCAAAGCATTGAATCTTCACTATCAGTATCTTGAAAATTTAAATGATTGAAAATGTAAAAACAAGCAAAGAGATCAACCTGAGGAAGTCCTTAACTACTCCATCAAGATCCTTAATGCCCATTGCTGACAAAAACATTCTAGTCTTTCTTCCAAGATATGTAAAAAGTCCCAATGTGGCCAAACTCTCGGCTCGTATCTGTGAAAGGAACAGCATAAACAACTGTCTGAGAACAGAATGATATATAACCATGCATGCACCTACAAAATAATAAGATTACCAAGATTGGTTATTTGGCAGGCATGTCAAGTGATCATGCAACATGACTAGGAATATATTCTCTGTTTTTATAAAACTGAAAAGGAAAAAGGCACTATGACTAAGTATGTCCTCTTCATGTCAACTGTATCAACAGGGCTAAAATTTATCCAAATATGTTAGCCTATATGCTTCTGCTATTCACTTTGAATGAGGCAAATTATTTTTAATAAATATTATACTATTAAGCCCTATTAATCCATCAAATTTCTTCACAATTCTGCAAGTTGACCTTTTGCTGAAAATTTTGCTTCTTTAAAGTGATGCTTTCTTCACTGAAGGCTTTCAGTAGTTTCTTGTGGGCCAAACCAATCCAAAACTCTAGGTCCTCAGTTTTCTCACTGGGAAGAACTTTCCCACCAAAATGGTACAAGAAATTCTCTTCAAATCCTGCCTCAGTTGCTAATTGGTGTAACTTGTCCATAGATGCAAGATTGAGTGAAAAATCCATAAGCTTGACCATAACATCTTCAAGAGACAATACAAGTAAGGAGCAGCAGATGTGCCTAGAGCCAAATTTAACCACTGCACTGCAACAGGTTATAGCCACAATAATTCCTGCAATACCGCTGAATACTTTTCTGTCAGGCTAAATTTCTTCTGCCAAATATAGGCGAATCTAACAGAAATGAGCATAAAATTGTCAACTTGAAGGAAAACTTTGAAAGTCAAGCCAATGTAAGGACATTTTTTTACTAAGAAAAAGGAATTCCATCCAAGGTTCAAAAATATGTTTCTGAAAACAAGGTTGTTTCAAGCAAACCTTCCTGCATATTCCAAGGACCACTTCTTTAGAAGTGGAATAAAATATCCTGCTATCCGTGGCATTTCAGTGTTTCTAAACCACTGCACCAAATATGGATGCTTCATTTTCAGTTGAATTTCAATGCTCTCTCCCATTTGATTCATTAGTGGGCTCAAACTGAAAAAAGGAGAAGTAACACAGATGAAAGTAATGGTTATGTCAGTTGTATTTGACAAGATCACATTCATTATTACCACTAGTAACGTGTAAGGAAAAATCAGAAATAGTGAATGTGTTGGATATTAAAACAGGATATGCAGAGTCATTTAATCCCTAAAGATCTGTTATATGAAACAGATCAGTTATTATCAACAAAGAATATCATGGGTCCTAAAAAACAGCAACAAATTAAAATTCAGTATCATGAGTCATCCAATCAACAAAAATGTAATATGATGCACACCAATCAAAGGTTTGATAAAATTCCTACTTGTTACAACTCTTATATATATGTCAATATTACTATTCACAAGAAAAGCAGAAACAGTAAAAGCTTACATCTCTTTTACTGGGGAAAATTCATTTAGTCGTTCAAGTGAAAGCAATATCTCCAAATCAATTACTGCTTTCATTAAAGCATAAACTGCAACCTACATGCACATGTCAAAAGTTGTATTTTCATTATTAGATCCAATCAACTTTTCATGACGATTTTTCAGGGAAGGAAATAAGTATATGCATCTTCTCATTAACAGGCTTATATCCAAAATTCCCATAATGTAAAAAAAAAATAATGTGTGGGAGAGAACTATATATTTCTTCACTATAGAACATTTTGCTGCATGTACCTGATAAGCAATACGTCTATGCCATTCATGCACATCCTTCCCAATCCAAGCCATTGCAAGAGCTGGACCACTTGCTAGTCCAAGTGAGTTGATTGCTTGGGAAAAGCTCCCAGAAGATTCATGCAATGACCACACTACACAATGCACCCTACTATGTTCTATTCCCTGACTACTGGATGTAACATCAGTAACCTCAACTCCTTCTTTGTTTTGATCATCAGTACCGGAAAAACAAGTCTTAGCTGATGCTGCCAATGATGATGAGCACTTCTTGAAGGATGTGTAACATGAAGACAGAGATCCAACTAACATGCTACTATTCAAAGAACTATTGTTTCTCTCATCTAATACATTTGAATTGGCATGTTGAAGGGCATAACCCGTTGTTCTTTTTCTGACATCCAACCCCACGGATCTGCTTTAGGACGAAACAGCAGATGCATAAACTTCTGACGATATGCAATGTCTAAAATGCATAACCAAATCATACACATCAGATATTTAAAAAAAGTTAGTTGAATTGGAACTACTGAACTAGTGACTAATACCATATATATTAAGAAGTGAATATAAGCTTAACTTAACCTTATAAAATCAGCTTATAGGGTGAAGTTTGCACCCACTTAGATACTATGAAATGTCTTTATCTCTAGTCGATGTAGGATCTCTGACACCCCTTAGGATAGGATCTAAATAATTTTGATACCGTATTAAGAAGTGAACTTTAAGTCTAATTCAATCTTATAAAATCGGCTTATAAGACGAGATTTGTACTCATTTATATACTATAAAATGTCATTATCTCTAGTCGATGTGAGATTTTCAATACAATATATAATAAGCTGCTACTAGATTTCATGCAGAACGGATCCAAGTAACAATGTACTTTTATGTATAATGAACATTTTTCTTCCAAATTGTTATAAGGTCATACCACTCTCAAACTTGTTGATTGCCTTGACAACAACATTAATACGAGGACATCAACAACAGCAGCTCAGAAGATAAAATTTTAACTTTGTAGAAAAGGCTACCTTCTGACAACTTTGGTCATTTTTTCTTTTCTTTGATAATTTTTAATTGGTTTTGTTCCCATGGATGATTGGCTTATTAATTTCATAACTGGGCAAAAAAGGGGTAGCGAAAGGATTATATACAAAAAAATAGAAACTCACCCTCAGAACTCCAAAATTTAGTTATGATCTTTGTGTATAATCTACCCAAATTTCCAAAGTGTGTATATGCATGAAACAAATTTCAACTTTCAAGTAGGAAAATATCCACAAATATATTTCAAATAGTATTTATTCCTTTACAGGACACAAGGGGTTATTTTGATGCGTTTGTAACAATTGTTAAAGCAAAAACAGGAAGGAGAAGAAAGAGTTAGAGGAGGCTTACGAGTAGTTGAAAAGTTGATGCTGCAGATTGAAGTGAGTAGCCATGGAAAGTGGAAAAGTAAGAGAAGAAACAGAGATGTTAATGTTGGAAAATATAAATAATGAATTAGTGTAAGAGCGGTGGCATCGAGGCACAGAAAGAGAGAGACACTAAATTTATAATTAATTCACCAACTCCAACACTTCATTGCCCTTTGGATTTGGCTCCTATTAGCTTTTCTTTCTAATGCTTAGCATGTGGACAACAACACAACCTTAAAACAAAAAAACACAGCACTTGTCCCCAATGGTGCTTCTTACAAGTCAAAAACAACACCAAACGTTGCTCTGATTTAATGAGGCTCAAGCTTCTGTTGGATATATATGGTAGCAGTTCATCTTTGCATGCAAATTTGTATCTATTTCCATTTTCACAGTACAAACATGATTTAGTTAGGACTGAATTAACTTCATTTCACTTTTAACTTTTAGTTAATCTTTTTAACTAAGTTCTTGTGGAACCATATGTAATACATGCAAGTCAGATGATATAACCGTACTACTGTCAAAAGGCTAAAAAATTGTACATAAAAAATACCAAGTGCAGGTTGAGTTCAATTATTTTTAAGAAAACAATGATATATTCTTCAAGTTCTAAAATAATGAACAATTATTTTTAAAATTTTACTCCCCGATTCAATCGGGGGACCGAATTGATTATAAAAACATGGGTTTAATTTGTCGATTTATTAGTGAACAAGGAAAAATATTATCTAGACGCGTAAATAGATTGACCTTAAAACAACAACGATTAATTACAATTGCTATAAAACAAGCTCGTATTTTATCTTCGTTACCTTTTCTTAATAACGAAAAACAATTTGAAAAAAACGAATCGACTGAGAAAATTACTACTTTAAGAAAAAAAAATAGAAATTAAAAATTCGAAATCCAATTTGAATTTCTATTCGAATTCAACATGGATTGATGTTTTGTTCGAAAATTTTACGTAGGGAGCAAGTGATACGATGAAATCTTTTTCATCTTCTGATATAGGAAAATGAGGAACCATTGCAATTAATTAAAAATACACAAACCATTCAAAATCACATTTTAATATCATTCTTCAATTATATACAGAACTTCAAATTTTGAAATATTTTCCCACTTTGGTACATTAATTGATTACTCCTACTACAATGAACCTAAAGGCCAAATCAAACTGATAAACAGAGAGATCAGTATTATAGAACTAATAATTTAACACAACCGTATCAAGGTTGAGTAAAGCAAAACATTAACATGGAAAACATTATATATCTCGCGTAATAAAAGATTGCCAATAAAATGCTAAAGATAATAAATTATATTTATTGTTTAACATCAAGACTATTTTGCTTTAAGAACAAGCTTTTGATTGAATAAAAAAATAAAACTTATTTGTAACCATTTCGAGGACTGGCTCAACCACCTCATAAATGATCATTTGGTATTTTGGTCGAATGAAACAAACACAACACAACAGATAACTTGTTCACCAATTTTTCGATTGAATTGACTACCCTAACCCACTCCATCTTTTTATAATTGCCAAGAAGGAACAGAATCAACGTCCATATAATTATAACCACTAGTCTAAAACAGAGAATAGGACAAACTGTCCACCATCTTCTGTTCACTGATATCTTCTGTTCCCCGAACATGGTTTGTCATTACTCTTCAAATGAATGGAAAGCTAACGGCAAAAATGGCATTACCAAAACTCAACCTTGAAATCAATATACATTCTTAGTTCTTTGGGTTTATTGGTCTTGATTATCAACCCTGTCAGTAATTTTCCCTCCAGGAGTTTCTACATTACTTTCCTTAAAACCAAGTTCAGCCAAGTCTTGCTTTGCCATCAAGTTCCTGTAAGAAGCCAATTATATAGTTCATGGTAATTAGTTTTAAAAGAAATTCAAGTCAAAACAAACCTACGAACCATATATACCAAAAGTAATATCTGCAGCACCATATACCAATATTTTATAATGAAAAGAAGAAGACAGATAGATCAAAGATATACACTAAAATCACTAACTTCTATACTTCATATTTCATCATAAGAATTGGTTTAGATTATGAGATTAGACGTGATGATTTCTTTGCAAAATGGGTACAAATTTTTTATAAAATGTCATTCTACTTGTGACTACGATCTTGTCAAGCTCCTATGGTGTCATAAAAAATACACATCTATAGAAAACCCAATGAAAAACTACTGCCTGAGTAAAAGGATTAATAACGGATGCCAGAGGAATTACATGAGGTAATCCTAAATATAGAGACTCTGTCTCTTAAAATGCTATTGCTGCCTCCTGTAATTTTGTTCTCTTTTTTGGTTATTCAAAAAGGCATTTTATTCCTATAATTAGGTAATTTGTAAAGGTATGGTTGTATTGTATGCGTATTTTCTTTTGGTTTTAGTTCCACACTCAAGATCATAATAAGTTTTAATGAAAAGTGCTCACTCTTTTCTTCACCAAAACTGCATTGCTCACTTTAAAACAGATCACTCTCAAGAATTTAGAATGACTAATTCAAATCCACAAAAGATATAAATACTTTCATAAAGGTGCTAAGTGATCAAGTCAAACTACAACATTGAGCTCAAAAGAGTAGTTTAGCCTACTTAATTAACACCAAAGACTAACTAACATATGCATTAAAATCTTATCTGCAATGCATTGAAAGCAACCCACCTCTCCATGCGACACTGCAGGTATTTTTTTGAGAATTGCCTGCATTTTTCAGACTGGTGTCCAGCAGTCTTCAAACAATTGAGATATTCCGCCTTCTCCTGCAACAGGGCAATACAAGAAGGAATTAAAATGGAGCTGAGAAACCCAGAATGCATAAACAAGTGAAAAGGAAGCATTCATACAAGGTCACACAAATGCATGTGGTCCAATGGGAATATTCCCTTTTCCGGAGGCACTGGACGGAGCCCCCTATTGCCACCAAATGCACCACCTGTACTACACAGAAGAGTCAAAGCGATTATCAATAATCAGAAACACCAAAATAGAACAAAGCATGGCGAAGAAATCAGCATAGGAATAGCAAACGGTATTGGTTTTAGAAACAATAGAGGAAGCATAAGGTTTTGAAAGAACCCTATTCACTACAAAATTTGGAAGCAAATAATTTATGAAACAGAGGATGAAAGGTGAAAGAGAAACAAATACCTGCAGCACTCATTTCTAGGGTTTCATGCGTGGTTATGGAATCTCAGAAAACAGTTTCAATTTGAAGTGGATTAAACTATACACGCTGCAAGTTCAGTCCCTTCTACTCTTCAGGTCGATTATACCACGAATCAAAGTTTTGTAATTAGGGAAAAAAATTAAAACTCTCTTCTTCTCAATATTTTTATTAAATATTTAATTTTTTACACTAAAAAAATAATAAGAAAGATTAAGTTTAGAGAGAACAAATAATTAATCATTATATTAATTAGATTAAATATTAATTTAAAAATTATTAATATTTAAGATGGTTTTTATTATTAATAAAAATTTATAAAATAATTTTTAATTATATCTAAATTTGGAATTTCTATTAGATCAGAATTAGTTAATAGAGAGTAATTTATAATATAAAGTAATAATTAGTTATATTAATTTAGAAATTATTTTATAAATTTTTATTAATAATATAAATTAATTTAATTATTAATAAATTTTTTAGTTTATACAATAATTTTTTATTAAGTTTTTAAAATTAGTTTTATTTAATGATTTTATTATAGTGTTATAGATAAATTGTCTAATTGTTTTTCAATATGTATTTTGCTGATGATTTCATGATGAAAAATAATTTGATAATTAAATGGACCGTTGTGCATACATGACTCCTTTTTTATGTTTAGATCATAAAGAATATCTTGAAGAACTAGGATGTTAATTTCTTTTATCTTATCTACATCAATATTTTTTTTTCTTCTTTCTTTAAATTCTCTTCATCTATTGCATAAAAAGTATTTTCTCTTTTGCTAATATTGTTGTGTGAAATAAGAAGACTCGTGGCACTCACAAATGAATGTGACTTTTCAATGAAAAAAATATTGAAACTCTAAACTCTAATAATCTTTGTGTACCCAAATGACTTGTAATAAAAAAATAATCAAGATACTAACATGAAAAAAATAGCAAAATTAACAAAACATCAATTATTGTTACATACACCCAAACAATATTAAAAAAAAATTGCTGAGTCTTTGCAGTAATATGGGACATGATCGTGCAAAACCTCAAGCAAGTGGGTATGAAGGAGTCATTTTAAGTTTAGTCTATGTTTGCTAAGCAATTAGAAAAAAGGGTCATCTACGTTTTAGGAAATAGGGTGTAAATAGTATTTTTTTCGTGAAAGTTGTTAAAATTGTAAAAAGAAAGAACTTTGTATAGTGACATCATATATATTCTCAATCATACTTAGTATAATCAATGTTTACCAGATCTTATCTTGTCACTTATGGATTTTTTATTTAAATAATACAATTTTATTTTCAGATTTATTAAAACATGTATTTTTTTTATAAAAAGGGATAAATGGTGTTTGAAAGTATAATTTTGAGATTGTATCAAGCACAACTTTATATTTGTATATATTAAAAAAAAATCTACTCTGTGCTTAAAAACAATTTTTTAATAATTTTAATTTTTTTTACTGAAATTGTTATAAGAAACACGACTTTAGCATTAATATTTCATTTTTCATTCTTTTAAAAAAATTGTATATAAAAGCACTACATTTTAATTATCTTTAAAATTTTATTTTATTCTAATTTGTTTAGTATAAATTGTAGGTTGAGCCACGACTTCAAGTTTTGATTTTTTTTTTTATTCTTTTCATGAATGAACTTGTCCTCTTCTATTGGCTGAGTTCCAATTATACAATTCAGTTTCTGCAGATTCCTCAATCATTTAACCAGTTTTACATTTAATTTAATGGTCAAATTTAAGTTACTTGTCAAGGAAATTGGATAAAAGGCAAGTAAATAAAACTTCTCACTGATAAGAATCCATGATTAAAGAATCACACAAAACTATATAGAAATTATGACATATTGACATGAAATGCACATGTTCATATAAAACTCAGAAAGAAATTAGAAACGAATTAAAATAATAAAATCGTGTCTTTATGCATAACTTCTGTAAAATTTAATATATATATTAATATTGAAGTCATACTTTTATAACAATTTCAATAAAAAAAATTATTATAAAGTCATGTTTAAAAAAATCTAATATATGTAATTCTAAAGTCATGCTCCTAAACACAACTTATTCATCTCTCTAACAAACACTTATTTCAATTAATTCAAAATAAAAATTACAGCATTTATGCAAAAAAAATAAAATACAATATATATAAGCCTTTATCAACCTACATCTATAATGAAGACAACTTTGCTATTTTTAAGACAAATTTTACACTTTTATTCATTCAAGGACGAGACTGTTATACACATTTGAAACCAAATTTATTATTTAGCATAGACTTTATACAACCGAAACATTGATTTTGTTCTATTTCATCCTTGTCATGTTGAGCAAGATTAACATTGATATTGTTTTAAAATACCAACTTAGTGGGCACCTTGAATTTAGTGAGTGAAATTAAATGCGGAAGAGATAAAGTAGAGTTGATTTTCACTATATAAGTCCTGCACCCACCCTAGCAGATTAGTTCACCAACTTACTATGTGAAAGCTTTCTAGTGTCCTAGGCCCTTTGACACTAAAAATTGAGAATGAAAAAAAAAACTAAATATGAGATGAAGAGGAATATATACATTTTTCACTACATTCATAATGTATTATTACATATTTGCAGATGCCTCTAGCCTCTAGCCTCTAACCTCTAATCTCTTTCTTAGCTTGTGAGAAACGAGCTAAACTGCATGTGGGTTTACGCTTAAGTTAGGATTCCCAAGTCCACAGAAAAAATTAAGTATGATAATTAAATATATAAATCATATCATAACCATGCCATCTGCAAGGGAAAAGGCATAGACATGTAAAGCAGATATAATTGATTATGTAGCAGTATTCGTTACGTTTCGACGTGGAGATGAATTTGTATTGAGGGCACTATGCGAAAAAGTATCGAGCTTTCTTAGCCTCTGTGCTCGAGGATGCTGAATGATTACGAACACATCATTTGTGGAACTTTCAACATGAGAAGCAGAAGTTGGCTACACAGACAGAAAATGAACTATTTGAGTTATTTGGTCTTCATAAAGAATGTATACGTAAAAAATAATAAAGGAATATTTTAAGAATGCAATATAAGTTACCGAAAGCTTATAAGAATTTGTCGGATGACATTTAAGAATGCAACATACCATACTATGTAGTCAACTATATAATTAAAGAACATGAGAACAGATTTGTAACACTTACCACCCCAATGTGCCATTCATGGCTACTAAATTCTTTAAATGTTACTGCATCCATTTCCTGCACCAAGGTGTTTAGTTTGGTCAGAAAACAGAATAATGTTCTGTAAACTACATACAGTATAGATTAATTATTTAATTATCTTATTTGCATATGCGAATGAACTCTAGATATGTTTTTTTTTTGGATCAGGGGAAGAAAACTAAGAAAATGATTTATTTATTTTTGTTAGAGGAAATAAAAATAGAAAAGAGAAAAAGAAAATAACTTTTACCTTTATTTGATTGTAAGGGATGGAAGAGGAGAAAATAAAAACAGGATATTTGGCGGGAGACAAGGAAGAGAAAAATAATTTAAAAAAAATAGTGAAGCTCATTATGTTATTTCTCACTTATTTTAATTAGTCCGTTTTCTATTTCATTTTAAGTAAAAAAAATTAATTTTCATCATTTTCTACTAACTTATTTCCACACTAAGTATATAGTATATATCCGACAACTATGGTGTTCTGGCATAGCGGACATTGCAACCAGGAACTACGACGTCTCGGGTTAGTCGTAATCCCGGAGGCGACTTGCCGACACGTAGTAGCCTATCAGGAACGATCTAATCTCACCACGCCCGTGGGGTAGTGCTCTCACAAGCACGCGATCACCCTTAAAACAGGTAATTATGATAATATCCAGCGGAATATGAGGACACTAATCAAGGTCATCACAATAACAACAGTCAAACCACTACAGTAAGTAATGGGCATTGAAAGATGTAGACTTCCACAAGGCCCACAAGTAGAAGAGTAGTATAACCCCCACAGAACATAGTGAGATAAAAGACTAACTTGATACCCGACCCTCTAGACTGAAGGAAGGACGAAATATAGGAATTGGTGATCTTACTAGGATTGTGGACACCTTGTAAGTACACTATGTATATATCTATTCTCCAACCAAACATCATCTTTCCTTTGGATCAAATTTCAAGCTTCTGTTTTCTCTCTAATTCTTTTCCACCCTACCTTATATAGAAAACAGAGTAAACTTATCTAAATAAGTACGTTAAAGGTATAATTTATATATTGGGGAGTGGGATCCTTGTCGTCCAAAGGGCAAGACTTGATACAATAACAAGTATGAGCTGCAATCCTAAGCGGTGCTAGACTATAAACATCATTTACAACTGATTTCTTGGGTTTTTGACTATAAGGGGGTTATTTTTTTTTTGCTTTTTATCAAAATGGGATCCGTTTAAAAAAAATTACAAATTTAGATAAGTCGTGTCAAGTTGGCACGACATCAGTATGACAGGACAAAGTCGTGTCTAATTGGGACGATTTGTGCATATGAAGTCGTGCTGAATTGACACGACTTGCCTAAACTTGTAATTTTTTTTAAACAGACCCCATTTTGGTAAAAAGCAAAAAAAAAAATAACCTCATCAAAATCCTGATTTCTTACTAATACACTTTGACTGTTTCGTATTCCTATGTAGTGAAAACATTCCAGTACAACTAAAATAATCCATGTCGTTTGGAATCTTGATCTACTTGTGAAGATGAAAAACTTACAATACTATAGATGGGAGGAACCAGAGTATCGCCTTTACACTTAGTGATGGGCATAACAGAGAAGTTTGGTGCCAAATCTTGTGACCTGAAAATCCATCTGTATGTAAAGGAATAGATTAATAGCTATAAAAAGGATCTTATACTTGGAGTAAAATCATACTGGGTGGCTTTTTTTGGATACATTTTTATAAAGTTCGATAATTCAAGTGTACTTGCACAGGAAAACAGATATGCATACCCAATGTACACAAAGATGCAGAATTGTGCCCATTCCCTGAGCAATAAACGAAGCCAGTAATTCTCTGAAGAGTCATTCATGTTCATATATATCTAAAATTGATGAGATTGTTAAAGTTAGAAATATATCTATATCTATATATATCACTGTGTAAGTTTATAAAGAGAAACCCAAGTATAATACCACAGTTTCTGCTGTAGCTACTATCTGCATTGCACCCTGAAATTTCCTGCTCGATGGAAAATATGTCAACTATTAAGTATGAATTCTTTTTTGCATGGGTAGATATATCTATGCAAATGGGAAGAAATTACACATGCACATTTCTCAGATGTGTGGCACTTACTTGAATATTGTGTACTTTTTATACACGGCATCATACATTGGTTGAATATCTTCATTTTCTATAAGGCTCAATTGTTCTCGCAACACTAGTAGGTTTTGGGATATATGGTGGAATATTATATAGAATGTAACAAAATAATTTAATAGCAAAAGAGCCTGCACATTTGATGAAATTATGAATTAGCATCAAAGAATCACGCATGCTTCTTATAAATCACAAGCATAACAGTTTTACCAATTTAACTGCATTATATTAGACCAGATAAGAAACTTACAGAAAAGTATGGCACACAAGCCTTGTACCCAATCAGAGTCAAGTAAAAGATACATGCAAGTGCGGCAGTTGAACGGCGTTCATATAAAGAAAGACGCTCACACATGATGCAGTAACCATGAGAAATGAGCAAAAAGCAGACAAAAGCAGCTGTCTGAAATAGCACCCCCGTTACATACACCCCAAATGACATCCACAAAGAGCAGGCCTGAAAATTGAAGCAAGAATACCTGCAAGAATAGTGTCATGAGACCCAATGAAGTAAATTTTGCGTACAACAGCCTTACAACATCACACTACTATAACGTGTTGTCTAACAAACTTCAAAGCCTGCCATGCTTTGTCCAGTCTCATTAAATATATTTGTAGGATGTCAGTGTGTTTGGATACATGTTATAAAGGCAAAAAAACATATAAAAATGGTTAATAACATGGAAGTTACATGTTTTATCTTCTCTGTTGTGGCAGAAACTATGTCCCAAACACGCCATGTAACGTTTATATAGTCGAGATTACTTGACAGGAGACCTCGTAAACTACCCGTTTGAAATTGAACTGTTTTATGATGTATTAATTGATTCTTCATTGCAAAAGAGTTTCTCCGTTATAAACGACAACCCCACAGATACATTTCAAAATTGGGGTCAGTTTGAGCTTTGTCCCCTACCTGCCGGTCATAAACTTTGTACAGGACCAATCCGCGGCGCTTTTACGCGAAAGAATAGATACACGCATTCAGAAAATTTTCAACTGCAATACAGAGTTTTTCTTGTGCATGAGAAGGCTTGTGCGATTCGTTTCTAATGAATCTAAATTTAGAATAATTATTTGCCTTTTTTCCATCTTCACTTACAAATACTCTATCAATACACAGTCATGCTTAGAACTAGTAAGGTCGTATTACTCCGCGATCTTGTCTGACAAGTATTCTGAAAAGCACAGTACTCTTCCATAGAATCTGATACGTTCAAGAAGTGTAAATCAAAGAGGTGGGTGAAAAAGTACAGTGATGAATATCTAAGAGGAAAGACCTACAGAATCGAAGGTATTAAGGTTTTGAATGTTGATTCAAGATAGAGTGGCTAATCTTTTGGTTTCACAAAATTGAAAGTTCCATTAAAATGTTGATGAAGTTTTGATTCTCAAATATATGGAATGTTTAGTTATAGAATTTGAAAATTTGGTATCCCCATCTTTCCTCCAATCAAACACTTAGTTTGCCTCCTTACTCGCGAGCTACAACAGAGGCAAAGAGTTACCCACTCTTTCCTGAGAAACTACACTTGATTTAAAATCAAAACACAAATATACAACGCTAGAAACCAAGTGCAACATTAAACAAGCAAAAAGAAAAAAACCAAAGCGCAAAACCTACCAGAAGAGGAACGACAGCATGAGCTGCAACGCTTTAATCAACGGGACCGAAGCAAGTGTCCACTGCAAATTATTCCACTGCTCTAACAAAAACAACATCACAAAACAAACCAGTTACGCAACCAAAAAAATCACCAATGCTTATTCAAAACTCAAGTCAACAATACTACGAAAACAATTAACTATCACAGAGCTTTCAATTAAATTCACATATTCATAAAATAAAAACTCCTCATCAACTTCACTCAGACAACAACAATGATATCCTCGCGTTGCTTATAATCAATTCAAGATCAAACTCGAGCAACGATAACGAATCATCGCTTAACGTGAAACCTGAGTATGTCGCGTTTTGTAGGTGTAAACGGTCCAAGAGCAAGCAGAGACGAACCAGATCGACAGGAACATCAAGTACAGCCACGGCAGCGAGCGATACGACTCATCCACTCCCACGCCGTAACCGTCAGAGGACCTCACCATTTCGTTGCCGGAAAACGATAAACGCTTCGCCGCCGGCGACTTCTGTTTCTGTTTTAACCGTTTTTTCTGTGCAGTCGTCGCTTTTGGCTTTGTTGTGCTGTTGTACTTCACCTTACCATGCGCACTTTTATACGCTGGAGCGTTGCACACGTCTCAAACGTGGCCTGTGCTTTAAACGAGTCAAAACCGTAATTAAATATTTTTTTCTTTTCATTAATGTTTAATCAACAAACTTTCCTTTATTTTCTACGCTTCACTAAATTATGTGACCACCACTTCAAAATTAAATCTTAGATATTAAAAAAATTGATTTAATAAAATCATATTTCAAATTAACATACTAAACACGATTGATATATTTATAAGATTTTCGAAATAAAAAAAAAACTAAACTAAGTTATAACTTAAAATAGTAATTGTTTGGTGCAAAAGCATGATAAATGGGTATGTGATTAATTTTGTATTAAAATGCAAAGTTGATGGGCTAGGTTTTGGGGAGAGAAAGTTGGTGGGTGTAACTATCTTTGTTCCATAATATATAAAATTATTGTTTCTTATTTTGTGAAGTGATTCTAATGAACTCTTTATTAATTGGTAAAGCAAGAAGAATAAATCTTAACATTTGGGATAATTGAGCCCTTTGAAAGGACGTGAAGAGCACTTGAAGGGTACCCTCTTTTCAATTTTTAGTTAAAAAAACATTAACATATAACACAAATAAAATAAAAGGACAAAACCCACCAAATCAATCTAGGAAGTGACGTTGGTGCTTGATGATGCATTTAACCGACTAATTTGCAAATTTTAAGCAAGGGGCTTTGACTTTGAAACAGAAAGGATGCTTATAGAAGTTTCTTTTAAAAAAAATATTTGATAGAGTTTTTCATGGGATTGCAAATAGTTTCCTAAAGGTCACATATTCTTTAAGGTGTTCACAAATTTATTTAGCATTTATTGCAAAAAAAAAAACACTAATAAAAACTTACTCTAATAGTCTTTTATTACAAGTATTCAAAAATTCTAAAATTTATAATAGAAATAAAAACCAATTTCATATAGGAACTAAAAGCATAACTCTGCTTTTATTATGAATTATTACGATTTCAAGTTCGAGAAATAACACCATTATAATGGTTAATCACTGCATTTGATGTATTGTCCGTTTTAGAAGTCAGTATTCCGTCACGATTTTATCTTTAAAAAATGTTTTGATGGGTTAAGGGAGGATAGAATATATAAATTATCATTGTTTCGACTTCAACTTCTGAACGATGTAAGACTATATAGACGATACCAAAACCGTATTAAACACAATATTTTAGTTAGTTTTTTTTTATTCAAGTAGAAAGATGTTGTTTAAATGGAATTGGGTTGATATGGTAGTTGAAGGTGGTGACCATAAGAGAATGAAGACTTTAGGTTAACAAACTCACTAACAAAACTACTTTCCTTCACATCCTACCCAATCAAAAGTGTGAAGATGTAATGTTTATTTATTTCCATTTGTATATTATATAGTTCTACGCAAACAAGCTCACCTTTACCTTTCTTCACGTTTTGATCCATGAAAGAGATCTCCAACATCACTATTTTTTTCAACTGAATTTTTTAGAAGATAGTGTCATAATCCAAGAAAAAGTATTTACTTGCAATAAAAAAATAAGGGTTCCTAATGAAAAACTACATTCTTCTTACTTAGTTTATGGTATGGTTCTTTCTATGGAAAGTTTCTTATAATTTAGCTTCTTTCACCTAGTATCATCCAAAAATTGAAGGACAAAAGCATTTTCTATTGGGACTCACTTCGAAAAGCTTGAAAATGGGCCCTTCAAGACCCAATATGTATCTACTTGTAGACATCTTCTTGTGTCACCCCAAATCTAAAAATACTTTTTATCCCTTGTGTCACCCCATACATAATTCAAAAGATATTTTCGAATCCATAAGTGTTCTCCGGATTTATGAAATCTGTAAGTAATTTTTTTTTTTTAAATGTATTTCAAATTATATAATCCAAAAGTCAATCTCAGATCTAGAAATAGCTTCAGATTATATAATTCGGAACATCTTTTCTAAAAAATTATATTTTAGATTACATAATCCAAAAGTCTTTTATGGATTTGAGAGTAGCTCGTTCTGGATTATGTAATCCAGAAGTTAATCTCAGATAAAAAAGACTTTCAAATTATATAATCCAAAAGCTAATTATGAATTCGGAAAAAGACTTCCAAAATATATAATCCAATAGCTAATTATGAATCTGGAAAAAGACTTTTGAATTATCTAATCCAAAATATAAAGTAACTTAACATTTTTACATAAGGACATTTTTAAAATACTAATTTTTAGAATATTATGGAGGTGGCACAAGAACATATTAGAGGTGTAGGAAGAAGCAATTCTACTTGTAATTGTTAAGGCTTGATTTGGGGGGTTTTCTCTTTGCAACCCAAATTTTCTACTGCACCTCCACGAAGGTATTTAAAGGACCAAACTTTCCTATTCCCTAGCTGGACTGTTTATTCCTGCACCTCCATACCTTCTTCTCTCACCTCCATAAATTTCCAAATTTTTAAAAATGTCCCTCTATAATATTCTGGATTACATAATCTGGAAGTCATTTTTCAAATTTGTAATTAGCTTCCGGATTACATAATCCAAAAGCCTTTTTCAGATGCATGATTATTTTCTAGATTACATAATCTGGAAGTCTTATTTAGCTTCCGGATTATATAATCCAGAAGTCTTTTTTCAAATGAGTTTCCGAATTATATAATCTGGAAACTACTCTATGGGGTGACACAATAAGGATAAAAATATATTTTCATGTTGTGTATGGAGGTAGCAGAAGAAGATATGGAGGTGCAGGAAGAAACAGTCCCCTAGCTGCTATCCCTTGTCACTGTATATATTGGGCCAAAACAACATTTTTAGGGTGTTTCTTTCTGTACCCCTTCATTTTTCTTTTGCACTCCAGAAAAAATGTGAAATGACAAAAATGATTCCAGGAGGTTTTTTTTAAGAGTGCCTATTCCAAGAAACAACTTTGTATAACAAAGTACCTATTTTATAATAGATTTTAATCGAAAAGTGGTGCAAGAAGGAAAATATGGGGTGTAGGAAGAAATACCTAATTTCTAAGCTTCCTTTTGGTCCACAAATTGTCTTGGTTTGTCTACGTTTTCCTTGTGCTAAATAGAAGCTGATGAACTCAAAACCATTTAAAAAAAATAACTGTTTAAAAAACCCTTGTAAATTTCTGTATTTGTTGAAGCAGTGATCTAAACATTTTTTTCTTGGGGTGAACCATATAATTTATTTTTCGATGTTGCAGTATATACTAATTTTACACTATGAATATTTTTTACTGTCTTGGAATAATGTTTTGATAACATTTAATTACACAATTGTTACATTTATTATTCCTGTGTGGAAATTAGCTTGATTTAGTGTAAATCATTTAAAATTAGTTTCAACAAGTTTTTAAAAAACTATAAATAATTTGACACATGTGGTATCACAAAAATTGTACTCGTATTATAATTTTATACGTAATATATTTTCTTATTTTGAATGTTAATCATAATATAATTAATGTATCAAAATCATTTATGTATTATGATTTTAATACTACCAAATGAATAAATAGAAAGGACTTTGGTTAAGACAAAACCTCGCCTCAAATCGATTAATATGTGGTCCAAAGAAAATAATAAGACAAAACCAACTTAATTAATTATTTTAAAGACCAATACATAATATCATATTATTCATTACTACTAAGTACCGTCTTATTCTTTTATAAATGTAGGATTGTAACCTTTTGAAAAAAAAAGTAAACTAATATAAGATGAAATATTTGTGAGAATAATTATATATAATAGTTATTTTTTTAATAGTTCGTTCTTTGTAAAGTTATTACTAAATCAGAGTTTTGGATAAACTTTTTCTTTTATGATGATAGTTTTGAAATATAAAAATATGTAATTCTTTTGAATTTTGTAGGTTTTATCGGAGATTCTTGTTATTAGATCTTATTTTTTAATAGAGTTGAATTACTTTTAAAATATTTTTTTTTAACATACGAATTTTGGTCTAATTCTTTCATATTTTTGTATTTTTTTTTAATAATATTTAGTGATGTCTAACATAAAAAAAATTTATAAAAAAAAATAATATATTATTTATTGATAAAAAAATAAAATATTTAAAGAATGATATAATCTTTATAAAAAAAAGAATAAAACTATTTATAATAGCCTCCAACCCATATAGAAAAAAAAGTATTTTAATAAGTGAAAACTATTTATAAAAAGTACACTTATTTGAAACTTATTTGCAACCTTTAATTCTAATTTATGTATTTTAGTTTCTTGTTAAGATTAAAAGTAAGTGGTTTTTCTCAAATTTATAAACTAAAAGTTTATAAATAATTTAAAGACTAAACATTGATAGTTTGATAAACTAAAAATATTCAAGTTTTTTTTTAAATTTTAGACGATAATTATTAAGAAATAGATTTTAAGTTTAACTCAGACTTATAAATCAGTTTATAAAGTAAGATTTTCATTCACTTATTTACTATAAAATGTTTTTATTTATAGTTGATATGAGATTTTTAACAATAATAAAAAAAAACTTAGATATTTCTTCTATAAACTATTATATATAGTGCCTTGAAATATTAATTAGAGTATTTGGTAGGGTTTTAGGTGAGAAAGCTATATTAACAAATACCAAAGGCAAGTTAATTAGGATCATGTGCTACACGTTGTCACTAATTGTTGACCACAATAATTTAATCCATTATTGTTTCAAACAAATCAGTGTTTTTCCTTTCTTTATTTTTATTAATTTGGAATTTATGAAAAGCAACATTCTCAATTACCTAACTTGGTATTGTTTTAAAAAGTTAAAAACAATGCAAATTGAGTGGATAGTGTAAAGAACATATCTACCAATAATGAAAGACTTGGGGTTCTTATAAATTAAAAAAAAAATGAACATTGGAAAAGAATAACATAGTGTAAAGAACATATCTAACAATAATGAAAGACTTGGGGTTCTTATAAATAAATAAATAAAAATTGGAAAAGAATAACATAGTCTAAAGAACATATCTAACAATAATGAAAGACTTGGGATTCTTATAAATTTTAAAAAAAAAACATTAGAAAAGAATAATTTTTTTCTTGTTGAGGATTTGAATTAGGTATTGTTCTAGCAAATAGTATGAAAACTATATTCAAAGTATCTAACTTTTTTTATCAACAATGTGTGATATTTTAGAATAGTTCAACTCTATTAAAAAGAAAAAACTGCTTATAAGTATGTGTATAATTCCAAAAACATCAATAACCAATGAAATCTATGTCTATATATAATTAAGGAAAACTTTTTTTTACCTCTACCCAACATAAACAGTTTTCTTGATTTTTTTAATCTAGTATTTATCAATTTCTTTCACTAAAATAATTATTTGAATAAGAACTTGTTTCTCATCTCTATTTATTACATTGATTAGTAAATAGGTTTCAGTATGTTTCGTTAATTAAAATAATTTTAAAAAATTTAACGATACCATTCGGATTTGCTTATTAAATGAACTTAATTATCTCTTATATTAATTTTTTCTAACTCAACTCAGATAAAAACGTTATGGGACCCAAAGCACAACACTATACATAGCAAATTGTTACTCACAACTCCAAATTGAAATACACCAATTTATAATTGTGATTTAACTAATTAAAAATTATTTTATTTTAAAAAAAATATTTCTTTTTTTAATTGTAATTTTATAAAAAAATTTATTAAAAAAATAGAAATATTTTAAAGATATCTCAATCTTTATACAAAATAACAAGAAGTCTTTTTATAAAAAACACTTAGAAAGTAAAGTTTCTCAACTCAACTATACAACTTATATCCTAAAAAAACACCACACCTAATTACATCTTTTACTCGTCTAATACTTTTTTTTTTTTATAGATTTCATACATATCAGCAGCTCGAAACACTAATCTGAATAAAAAAAAAAAAATTTAAACACACCTTCGAAGTTATCCATCACTATAAGGTAGTGTGTTAGGGTTGTGTCCTTGGAGTGGACCAATTGAAATACGTTAATGGAGACCTAGAAACAGTGGGAGATGTTGATTTGGACCTCATCATGCATGTGTCACTACGTAACGACATTCATTTCATGCCAAAACGAGCATGCACGTTCACCATGTATTCATTTTAGAACACAGTGTTGAGTTTCAGAGTAATATAAAGCAATTAAAGTATCCAATGGGAAATACAACTTAAACAATACTTTTATTAGAAGCTAGAATATTAAGAAACAATGAAATATCTTAATCTCTAGTCGATCTGAGATTTTCAACATACCTTTCACGGTCGAGAGTAACAACTCATGCGTAGAATAACATATTATGGGTGGTCCGATAATGACCCGATAGCGGGTGGCCTGATAAGCCCAACAAACATTCGCTAGAATAGACTTTAAATGGCTCTGATAACATATTACAAAGTGGACTTTAAGCCTAACTCAACCCCATAAAATCGGCTCATGACGTGAGGTTTGCACCCACTTATCGACAATAAAATGTTTTTTTATCGGCAATAATAAATTAATAAATGTGAACCACTTCAGGGGTGGTTCAACCCTTATACAAAGGAAACAAGAGATACCACACCAACTACTAGCTAAAATCCCCAAACTAACAAAACACAAGCATTATCCGGACATAGACTTAAACTACATCAAACAATCATTCTCATACACTCCAAAAGTACCATACACCAACTAGAGAAGGGAAACAAAGCGGATCGAGATCTAACATTAATCCAAGACCAAACCTTTACTTGCACCCGTGCACATACTTCAGACGCATCAGCCACTCCGCTGTTGAAGATAATAAAATTTCTGTGGATCGACAATAAAATGTCTTAATCTCTAGTCGATGTAGGATATCCAACAAAAACTATACACATACAATAATTTTTATAGAAAACTTGCAAACATTAATTTTTTTATCACCCATATGTTCAAATGTTACTAATATTATAAAATTAACTTATAAAATAAAATTTATATTTATTTATATATTATGATTTTTTTTATTTCTGGTGAACATAATATCTTCAATACATACATTTAAAGATCCATAAATATTACGTTCAAATGTATTAGGAGATCCAATTCAAAAAAAAAAATTGAAAAGTTATTTTATATTATTTAGCCAATGAAGAATCACTTCTCTTACATTAGTCAAACCATACACAATGTACAATCATACAGTACGCATAAATACTTAATTGATTCCTGAATTTAATAATTTATTTCTGAACCTGTGTTCTTACTAACAGCCTCAGTTTTAAGTCCATAACAATGATATTAGAATATTTATTATTTGAATTCTAATTACCATTTGGAGTTAGTAATTTTATAACACAGCATGTGAATTGAGCTCAATAAAAGGGCTTTCACAAACGAATTCCCTTAATTATTGTAAAATGATAATAGTATAATGAAAACCAACCCCAATTAGCAAATACAAAAAGATGACTTCTGTTACCAGATCCATTTCTTTCTCAAGTAAACGCGTAAATTAAGCTCAAATTAATACAACTTTCTCTGACCACTCTTGCATAGTTTCTAATAACAATACCATTTTATTCTGTACCACAAAGTAAATAAGTATCATTATATTTATACCTGTTCATAAATAATTACAACCCTTTCCTTTCTCTTATTTTTCTTTTCTTATAATGATCCTATATATGTGAAGACAAACTCGAATCATGATGGAACCACGTTGTTGACTTAATATTAATATTGTCCAGGCCTATTAAAAATGAATTAATGCCTTGTTTTTTGTCATCATTAGCCCATTAATTAATTGATTAATTAGTAAACAAAATAAGACTTCCATGTTCCATCTTGGAGCCAATAGGACTGAAAAGAAGAGCTGACTTTATTTGAATACTAACGTTTATATCAGTTGTTGGACCTTCATAAATAGTTGAGTTTACCAAAGTGGAAATTGCATGTTTTAGTATTTAAGTATTTATCATAAAATATCTATGCACTGTATTAAGATTTTTTTTAATTGAATTTAAAGTTTAACTTCAAACTATATAAAATAAGGTTTGTATTTGTTAGTTGATTTGAGATCTTCAATACACTTTTTTCAATACACTTTTCTCATAAGAGACTTTCTGTTATTTCATGTATATGACTATATTCTACAAGAAAATTATTAAATAGAAATTAAAAAACTATTGGTATTTAAAGTAGTTTCTATTATTAATAAAAATTTATAAAATGGTTTCTAAATTGGTATCTAACAATTAACTACCAATATTTTAATTACTTACTACTTTACATTCTAAATTAGTCCATATTAATCTTTTTAGAGACCAATTTAAAATATAAAATATTAGCCGCTAAAACTTAGGTAGTTAATTTAGATACAAATTTAGAAACCATTTTATAAATTTTTATCAATAATAGAAACCACTTCAGTAATTTTTTAGTCTCTAAATTAGTATCTAATTTAGTAATATAGTGACTAATTATTTTTTGTATCTAAACTTGGAGTGATATAAGTAATCTGAGAGTGAGTCAACAAACTCTCGATAAGTTATTTAGGACTCTGAGACAACATTAAGAAAAATGAACTTCAAGTCTAATTCAACCTTATAAAATCGGCTTATAAGATAATATTTGCATCCAATGTATACTATGAAAAATCTTTATCTCTAATCTATATAGGATTTTCAACGCAGGTTAAAAATAAAAATAAGCTTCAAATTATTAACCATGAAATGTGAAGTGTCACGTCTATTAATGTTTTGGAAGAGCTAGGGTGAAATTAAAAATGTAGGGAGGGCATTGCAATGTTGGCGTAATGGTAGGAAATGTTGGTAGTGTGTAACCATAGAAGCCAGGAATGCATGGTAGAGATGTTTCTCCTTCTCTCATTAGAAAAGGGTGATTAAGACACTAATGGTGCATTAGCCAAACCCAAATCCTAGTGTGTCGTATGCTGGATTATGATTCTAATTCCTTCGTTTTCATCCCAAGTCGTTGTCCTACATTAATGCACCAAAATTGAAAACACGAGAGAGGGAGAATGAGAAAAATGAGTAAATGGTGAAACCAAAAGGGTCGAAAGCAAACTACAGCAATGGGTTTAGCATAGACAATTTAGCCATAAATGCTGTGATGAACGTTGAGGCTACAATACTGGTGTGGGGTCTCTCTGTACCCGTTGTGTCTCCTTTCTCCAATCCTTTATCTCCACATATGTGAACCAGTACATGTCAAATTAAATATTCTGCAGATAAATTTCTTATTCTTTTGAACAACTTCAGTTCCATTAAACTGTTTTTTATTAATTGTGAAATCCGAGGAATGGCTTCTCAATAGTCTCTGTCTTTTTCTTTTGCTCAAATGAGTTCTTGTAGTAATAAATGAAGTGAGATACAAGTACTGCAACTTTTTTATTTTAAAAACTGGTAAGTATATCTTATTTACTAGCCATCAGTTTTAGTCAACAGTTAATTCTGGATACATCAACTTGGTCTATTTAGACAGATAAAAAAAAGTTTAGTTTTAGATTTAGATATCCACCTAGAACATGTTAATTTGCTCCAACTTGGACAAATTGTAAAACTATCTTTTTGTCATTAGGGTTGAATGATAGTGTAGAAAAAACTTTCTTTTTCACACTCATAAGACATGTTTAAGGGTTTCTTTTTATAAAATATGAAACTTCAATAAATGAGATTATTTTTATAAGTATTTGTTATTTAAAACTACAAAAGAAAGGGGAAGAAAGCAGCCAAATAAAACAAGACGAAAAGAAGTCACTAGTTTCACTCCAAATACGTCTAAAACGTTGTGGATGTACTTTTATATTAGTCTCGCCAATAAAAGATAGAGCTAAGCGAGTTATTAATAAGGAGAACACAATTAAAATCCATTCAATTATGTCGGAAAACAAAGCAAGTGTGAGTTGTAAAACTATGTAAAACAAAGAACAATTTTCGTTAAACTAAAAAAAAAAATAAGATTGCAATAATTAATGTTGAAGAACAAAAAGAAGAGAGTTATTGAAATTGATATAACGGAGTTTAGCATGTGACGATGAAGAGCGAAATGACGTTGGATGATATTTGTGGTGGATGATTAAAAACATGGAAAAAAAGAGTGAAATGTGTGGTAGGTCAAGCGTCGCTGTAGGAGAGAGCGTGTGATTCCCTACGAAAGGATTACGCCATCTATGGTGTGCCCTCATTCCGCTTCATTCACCTATGCTATACGTTAGAGTCTTAGACTTTATATAAAAATATATATATTTATATATATGTATATATGTGTGTATGTAACGAAACATTCATTCTCACTCTTGAGTATCAACAATGACACAAACAACAACCTCGTCTGAAACAACCTCTTCTACGTCGTCGCCGTCCTCGGATTCGGGCTCGAAGGTTCAGGCCCGGGCCAAGAGGCCCAGAGAATGCAGCAAGCACCCGGTGTACCACGGCGTACGGAAGCGCAATTGGGGCAAATGGGTCTCGGAAATCCGGGAACCGCGGAAGAAGTCGCGCATCTGGCTCGGAACCTTCGCCACCCCCGAAATGGCGGCGCGGGCCCATGACGTGGCGGCGCTCACCATCAAGGGCCAATCCGCAATCCTGAACTTCCCAAAAATAGCAGGCCTGCTCCCGCGCCCGCTCACGTGCTCCCCGCGTGACATTCAAGCCGCCGCCACCGCCGCCGCCTCCATGTCGAAATTCGACCACGCCGCAACGCAAACCTCGGACTCCGAAACAGAAACTACCGAAGAATCCGAACTGAGCGAGATAGTGGAGCTTCCGAACATCGAGGACAGCTTCGAGTCGTCCGTTGAGTCGTTCGTGACGGTGGACGCGGTGGACAGTTGGATGTTTCCGCCGTTGGAGTCGTTCTGCGCGGCGTTTTCCGATGAGTTATTTCCGCAATTGGGTTGCTTCCCCACCCAGAATGAAATCATTTCGTACACGGTCTGAAATCGAAAACTGGGTGGTTCTTCAGTTCCCAACATGTGGGATTCACAAGTGTCATTAATGGGTGTTTCGCTATTTCTGCTGTCACTACTACTGTGTGCATCATATTTCACACGTCACTTCACATACTTCTATACTTACTTACTTACTTAGCCTTAGCAACTTCACTCTCTTTCTTCCTTCTATCACCTTACTGTACAGAACTACAAATGTGGAGTGTTCATTAGTTTTCTTCTTCAACAATTTCAATCACAAAACTTAATTTGTTATCTCTCATGAGATCTTTGGTCAAATTCAGGTTCAAAGAAATTGTTTTGTTGGAGATGATGCACTTTAATATATGTCTTTAGTGATCAAATGGGCACTTAGGAATTATGTAATAAGAACAATGTATATAACTGTTTTCTTTATATATATATATGTCTTTAAAATAAATAATTGTAAAAAAAATTATATTATTATTCAATCATACACTGTAATAATACGAGTTTATCTTGATTATTATAATTTAAAAAAACCTACTGTAGTATGCTCAATGTTTCACAGGCTATAATTGGTAGGCTTGGCGAGTACGTTGTTTATCTTTTTGTTGATTTTAAGTGTAATTTTAACTCTACTACAACTTCCTCTTATTTAAATGTCTTTCATATTTTCATGATAACGATTTTTTTTTTTATATATAAAACATTAGAAAGATTTGTAGAATTTTTTTATAATAAAAATTGAAATTATTTACTAAGGTGAGTGAGTGTTGTGAAAGTGAGAATGAGCAAAAAATAAAAAATGACTAACTAAGACTTTGGTTTTTAATTATGATATGTTAATTTTAAAATTGTTTCATTTTTTTGAGTAAAAAAAAAAAATCTTTCCATGAACATTTCAATAAGTATTTGTAAAGAAACAATTTTATATTGATATAGTATTGCATGTACTTGTGAATGTATGAAAGAAGCTACAATTACAAACGGTTGTTTTTAAGTATAAAAAAGGAATATAATGAAACAACTTCCTTAACTAATACGTTAACTATACAACTGTCTAGATTTATCTTTAAAATAAACAATATAATAATTTAAAATTGTGATTACTGACGTATTTGTATTTATCATAGAGAGAGATTTTATCAATTTGGATCAATCTAAACAATTAAAAATTAGTTCAATTTTGAAGTTTAATAAGATATAATGTTAATTAATTTGTATATCGAATTTGTGATTTTCAAATTTAATATTCTATATTAAATTTTTATAGTAAAATTACACTAGCATAATTTATATTTTTTGTTATGCAGTTTGTGTAAGTTTTACCACAATTAAAAAAATGTTATTTCCCGTTTAATGAGAAACCGTATCATAATTTTTTTGGATAAAATTATGTATTTTCAAAACACATTTATGTATATATTTATATGTAATTGGAGTTTATCATCAACAAAGTCTTTTTGAACTTTAGTTAGAATCTTTAGTATGAGATTTTGTCTTGCTTATTTTTTTACTAGCAAAAAATAATAAATAAATATGGATTACATTAAAGATAATTCAACCCTTATATAAATAAAGAGTAAAATAAGACAAAATTTTACCTCCCAATCTAAATCAATATTTCAATCGAAGTTGACGATCAACCCAAGTCTTAATAATATCACTTACACATAAACTCACCATTGACAACAACCAGAGTATACCAACACATCAAATTTAAAAAGAACATAAAACATAAACAAACCACCAAGTACAAATCTCCTTAACATAAAACCAAAGATAATCATTTTCACATCACAAAAGCTTCTTAGAGTCGCTTATTCTTAAAAAATCGAGACAAGAACTTCAAACGATGCTTAAGACCATTTTCCAAAACACAACTTCTTCCTAGAGAGGCATACTAAAGTAAAAGAAACAAATTTATTTGATAGTTTTCATACATACCAGAAGTTCCAAACACCAATAAAAATAAAAGAATTCTACATTTTTTTCTTTTCTAGTTATCCAAGTTTAGGTTTTTCTTTGAGCCACCGTAAACACCTCTATATAATCAACTCTCTCATTATTAAAAACACACATATCTAATGTTTCAAAATTTTCACCTATAATTGCAATCCACACCACTTTCCAAATTTTGGGGATGTGATCGTTAACATTCAAATGACAGAACATCATAAAGTGTACCTTTGCATCATAGAGATTCACCGACAAACAGCCTAACCAAAACAAACACAAATCCTAAATATTCCACACAATCTTACACTTCAAAAATAAATGACAAATAGTTTTCTCTTCCTCACCACACAACTCACACAAGCAACTTATCATTAAGACTTCTTGTCTCAACAAATTATCCTTGCTATGTTATAAAATTGCAAACTTTTATTTAGATGCATAATTGTTAATATGAGGGTTTTATTATATTTATGTTACATTTAAATTAACAAATTAGTTATACTTATCATTAAAAAGTAAAATTTAAAGAATCAATCATTGAATTAAATATTAAATTATTTTAAATTAATTCAATATAAATTATACGAAGCAGAATTATGTAGTAAAAAATAATAAATAAATAAAAATGAGATATTTAAGGATGCTTCAACTTATATAAATAAAAAAAAGTGTTTACATTATTTTAAAAAAGTGTTTACATTATTTTTTAGTTTACAAAACAAGCTTTTATATCTTGATATCATATTATAATTAAAAAAATAAATAATTAAGACGTTAGTTTATAATTATGATATGTTAGAATATAATTTTAAAATTGTTTTTTTACTACCACATTTGAGTAAAAAATAAATTATTTCCATGAACATTTCAATAAGTATTTGTAAAGAAACAATTTTATATTGATATAGTATTGCATGTACTTGTGTATGCATGAAAGAAGCAGTCTAGCAACCCACTAGGTCAAAAGAAGCTACAATTGCAAACGGTTGTTTTTTAGTATAAAAAAGGTATATAATGAAACAACTTGCTTAACTAATACGTTAACTATACAATCTAGATTTATCTTTAAAATAAACAATATATTAATTTAGATTTGTCATTACTGACGTATTTGTATTTATCATAGAGAGAGATTTTATTTGGATCAATCCAAACAATTAAAATAATTCAATTTTGAAGTTTAATAAGATATAATAATTATTATTTTGTATATCGAATTTGTGATTTACAAATTTAATATTATATATTAATTTTTTATAGTAGAATTACACAAGCATAATTATATATTTTTTGTTATGCACTTTATGTAAATTGTATCACAATCTAAAAAAAATGTTATTTCCATTCTCAAAATCTATACCGTATAAATACAGCTCCAGCAGTAGACGTATATTGTAGTTTTATTGGAAAAAAGTTAAGAGTGTGATTTTATAATAAAACACGTATATATTGTAGTTTTATTGGAAAAAAGTTAAGTGTGTGATTTTATGTGGATTCTTTGATGTATACTTATGAAATTTCAAATTTCACATCTTTTCCAAAAATGTTAAATACAAATTAGTAAATCAAAGGGCTAACTTTACTAAATTTGTGTATATATCAGTATACTAGTCTCGAAGGTAACATGAATTTCAAATCGTACCACTATTAAGACAAATATACATGTTACTATCAAATTAGTTAAGAAATTATTCTCATGCATGCTCGATTCATTTCATTTTCAATATTTTTTTTTCTGTTTTTTAGTTACGTTGTAATTATTATGCATGCCAACTGTATATTTTAAGAAAAAACTGCCATATATGATGTGGATATAATATTTATAAAGATAGGTGTTCCTGTTAGAGTGATAAGACCTTTCTTTCGGGTAGGTGGTTAAAGCTTCACTGTGATCCTTCTGACCTTGATGCTACTCTTTCGGGTCTCAGTCTCTCAGTCTTAGGTGAATGTGAAATGGGGGAGGTACCTGCAGAAGACACTCCGACGCTCAAGTTAGTAAAAGGGTTATTCGACACTCAGGGATGTACAGTGATAATGACGTACCTTTGTTCTTGGAATGTGTGCTATTTATATTATTTTAATGAGTTTACCTTATTGGGTCGGATTAGTGGAGTGGATCAAACTTAAGGGCATATTACTTAATTCTTAATGATAATTTAACTTTACTGACTTTGGTTTGAGCGTTAATGGATTAAGTGTGTCGGTCGACCTGCATGACCGTGCAGATCCCGATCAGCTCGATCAAGAAGACCGAATCGTGGTAATGACCGGTCGGGCCATACCAATACAATAGGTTTAGTTATTCATCTCTTTTTGTACTTTTTTTTAAATTTTATTTTTAAAACAATTTTCTTTTAATTTTTTATACGAATAAAGAAATCAAGATATATGCAATAAATCAAAGAATGATAGTTAGAAGCTAATTTGAATGCACAGCATTAGAAATTAAACAGAAAAAATCAAGAAATTAAGATGTCAATTAGTTAATTTGAATGGATAAATTTTACAAACTCGTTAGTATCTTATTTATTTTTTAATTTAGGAAAATTTCAAACCACAAAAATAAATTCTGGTTGTTAAAATTATTGTTTTTATCCATGCTATTAAATGATATGACTCATACCCTTATATAATAAATGTTACTCAATTATAAATACTGTGTTAAAAAAATAACGCGTATTTAGCATTTTTGATAGACATTAAAAAGCTTATATTATCTGTTTATAAACATAAGATGCAAAAAAAATACAAATATTCCCTATTAAATCATTTAAGTGAATTAAAAACTTATAAACTTTTTTTGTTTTTCAAATTATAAATATTTAGTTTTGAAATTTAACTTCACATGCACTACTTTCATACACTGACGTTAAAAATACATAAAATATATGTTTATATTCTTAAAGAAATTCATTACATCAATTAGTTAAAAGTTAAATACAATTTCAAATTAATTATTATAAATTATAATATATATATATACATTTTTTTAAAAATATCCATGTATTTAAATTAATTCTAAATACATTGGGGGTGAGCCAATACATTTTTTTCCAAAAAGAAATTGCCAAATTTGATGTTGTGACCAATTTTAAATTTAATCGTTATTTAACTTTATCGTTTTTAGTCTTTAAAAAGTGTAATTGTGATTATACTATTATAATTATAATTATATCCGTTAATGTGCTTGTGTCATCACCTTCGTCATTCAGCCACCTCTCTTTATTTGGTAAGATATGTTATATTACTTTTAATTTTTTTATTTTCATAAGATAAATACAGATTAACAAACATAAAGTTTATTTATATTAATGTTATTTCATCTTCTTAATACAATCTTTATTTTTTGTGATAAATCTTTAAAATATTGTCAATTTTCTTACTTATTTGTCAATTCGAAATATTTTTATTGTCTACGAATATGATCTGTTTAAATAAAATCTCAACAAAGTATTTTCATTAAGAATTGAACTCCAGTTCCACGATAAATTTAACACAGATATAAAATACGAGCATATTGATCTGAGGGCGATAAAAATATTTAATGTATTAAAAATATATAAACAAAACATGATTAAGAATATTATTATTAATTTTCTTAATCAGATAAGTAAAAATAATAAAAGTAATACAAATTAATTGATTAACGCCATAAGCTAATCCTCTCATATTTCTTCATTTTTTTTCCGTAACTACTTTGTTTGGCTAATCTTATAAGTAATCTTCAAATTCTCCATGGTTGAGTTGGCTTTATCGTTTAAATTTGTTATTGGTGAACCATTTTTGGACGGAAATAAAAAGCTATTTTTGAAAAATGCTGTAATTTATTTAAAAAATTATCATATTTTAATATGTACCGGTTGAAACCAAATGAAATTCAGAAATCTTGATATCCAATTTTGATCGACTAACATGTTCAAAATGCATTAAACTCAGAAGAAGATTCAAGAGCTTAAGCAGTATGAACACATTAAGTAATACGTTGTTAATCATTATCTAAACCTTAATCTGTTTCAGTAATAATGGGTTCATGATAAATATGTAAATAGATCCAACTTTAAAAATAAAGGTACATCATTATTGTGCATTAATTATACTGAGCACCGAATACTAAATACTTGAGCATTGAAACACCTTTTGTAAGTGTCCTCCCGACCAAGAGCACACAAAGGAAATGAGAGCTTAACTGAGTGAAGGAACAAGCGCATAGAAAGACATAGTGAATCAATTTGATCCTTTCAATACAAAAAGAAAGATAAACCGACCGAAACACAGATCAATAGGTAAAAATTCTTTCGGACCCTATTTATACGATATCATAATCTATATTATTAATATACGTACAAACACAAATATGTAATCTCCACATATTTAAGTGAAGCAAATCCAAATATTTTTTCTTTTATATAATGATTCTAGTTTTAATAAATTTTTTTATTAATAATATCAAACTCGAAGATGTTTTAAAAGACGTCTTTGAATTAAAATTAAATTTTGTTAATTGAAACAGTAAAAAAATTACTTTTATTTATTTATATTTAAATTTAAAGGTTCTCATTTATAAGATATTTTTTTCTTAAATATTAATAAGTTTAAACTATTTACTATTAATTTAATGACATTTTTCTTAAAATACTCTCATTTTAGTTAATGCATTTATTGTTTACAATAAAAGTATTTAAATAAAATGTTAAGAGAATAATAATAGATATAATACGATTAACCAAATATCTTAATTTATGTATTATTTTTTTTCTTATAAATAAAAAGGGATTTCAAAATTAATAGGACACGTTTGTTTTGTTTGACTTAAAGGCTTAAAAGAGACAGAAAGAAGCTGGAATAAAGAAAAAAAGTTATACTTCCTCCGTATAAGGCCACGTTTGTGTTGTTTGACTAAAAAGCTTCAAACGGACAGAAAAAAGATGGAAAAAAGAAAAACACAACAACACTACCAAACAAAACCGAAAAAAAAAATAGCTCAAAAAAATTATTCTCCATCTGGAAAGCGTAATAAATATAATAATTTTTTTCACTTAATATTTATAAGACTCTTTTACATCACTATAAATTTATAATTAATGTTGTCTTATATTTAAAAGAGGAGAAAAATAAAATAAAAAACCTTTTGAATAAAAAAGAAATAGAAAGTACTTTATTTTGGAATTTGAAAAAGAAGCGCTTTGATTTGAGAGATGTACCGTTGTAGGGTTTTGAATAATTCTTGAAATGTCATATTCCGATTAAGCCGTTGCAGTGTTTTGAAACGTCATTGAAGCACTAATCAACGATACTACATTACAATTCTATTGCATTTTTTTCTTCTAAATTGATGGATATGAAATAATGAAGGATTTAATTTTAAAGTTATTAAGACTAAATAAATAATTTTAAAATGTATTGGTATAAACTGATAGGATTTAGATAATACATGAAACTGACGGTAACAATTGTTTTTTATCTCGATCATTCTATGTATTTAAGTATCATTTATATATATAAAATTGTTGTGATATATATATATATATATATATATGAAATATTTGTCTTAATTATGGTAAGAAAATTAGGTTTAAAATTACTCATATCTTTCGTAAAGAGAATGTGTGTGCTGATAAGATAGTTAATTTATGATTTATTTATAAATAATCATTTCATTTGTATAATAGGTTTCCATATATTTTTTTTTTAGAATTCTTTATGAATAGGTGTAATTTACCTATATATCGTCTTTGTTAACATATGAGTTTCGGTCTGTTTTCCGATATTTTTGTATTTTTTTATTAATATGTTTTTAATGTGATGACAAATGATTGTTGTTACTTGTGATAACAAATGATTGTTGTTACTTGATATGACAGTCTAGTTGAGATGTCAAGATGTATAATAATGATTAACATGAAAGTTTTTATAAAAAAAAACATATATTGAGAGAGAATAGAAGAGAAACAAAGATTGTGAAGACAATGTGAGTTACCAAAAAATGTGAGTTACCAAAGTGGATTGTTTGTGTTCCTTAAGAAAATCCGAAACAAATTTAGTTTTACCAATGATATGACATTATGATATATAAAGTTGTGTTTTTGCTGTTTAAAACGCAAATGATTGTGGATGATTTGCATCCACAGTTGTACTATAGTCAAAAGATAAATTAGGTTACAAGTAGATATGGAACACTTAATCATTAAAGTTTATTTTCATTTAAATTCCCATTAGTTCAGAAAACAAAAAATAAAGTGATGGACCTAATAAACATAAAAGGAGTAATGGTGGTAGCATAGCTCTCCATAACATGAAAGTTGATTGAGTTACGATGCTTACAAAAGTGGGAAAGAACACAAATTTTGCAAGCTGTTATTAAATTTTTTTATTAAATAACAATTAAATCTAGAAATAAAAATAATTAATCATTATATTAATTTTTTTTCTAAAAGATTGATGGAGACTAATTTAAAATATAAAATAGTAAATAGAATTAGACTTTAAGTCTAACTCAATCTCATAAAACCGACTTATGGGGTGAGATTTGCACCCACTTATATACAATGAAATGTTATAATCTCTAGTCGATGTGAAATCTCCAACACACCCCCTCATACCGAGAGTGACAGCTTGTGCGTGGGATAACATATTATGGGTGGTCCGGTAACGGTCCGATAGCGGGTGACCTGATAAGCCTCAGAAACACTCACTAGGATATGTTCAAAAATGACTTTGATACCATATTACGAAGTGAACTTTAAGCTTAATTCAACTTCATAAAACCAGCTTATGAGATGAGTTTGCACCCATTTATACACAATGAAATGTCCTAATATCTAGTCGATCTGGAATCTCCAACCATAAATAACTAAAATCTTAATAAATAATAATTAAATATTATTTTATAAACTACTTTATAAATTTCTATTATTTATAAAAATTATTTTTAATTTATAAAATAATCTCTAGTCTAATTTAATATAGTAATTAATTATTTTAATTTTTTAAAACTAATTTTTTTTATAGAGATAGTTCACTGTCACATGAAAGTTGATTGAGTTAGTGTGCTTCCCAAAGTAGTAAGAAATAACACAAAGTTTGCAAACGTGTTTGGTCACTTAAAATAATGAGTTGCATTTTTTTAATAATCATATTAAGGACATGTTGCATGCTATTTTCTGTTTTATATCATAATATCCCATACAACTTTTAGGTGTGATATTAATCATCCAATAATTAAAATATAAAAAAATAATGGGTTGTTCTTATAAAAACCTCATCATTTATAAGGTACATCAATCATTAAACTCAAATTATTCCTTCGGTTTTAGATACAAGTTGTAATATTGATACCTAGTGCCCGTGTCTAGATTCTAAATTATTTGATAACTACAGCTACCATTTTCAATAATGCATCAACATTAAATTAGAGAACGAGACATATAAGGGGTAATTGAGTTTGATTAAATTTTTTTAACCGAGAGTACATATTCACTTTATACATTAATTTTTAAAATTAATTTAATCTTATAAAATCGATTTATAAATTAAGATTTGTACTCACTTATATACTTATAAAGTGTCTTTGTTTCTGTATCGGTCGTTACCGGATGAAGGACAGAGATCTTAGCATCCGGTTAGTGTCGACCGACATGACCAATCTCGTTAAAGCTTACCAGAAGATTAACAAGCCCAAAATCGTGGTTAAACATTAAGTAATGTGCTCTTAATTATGATCCAAACTCTAATCTGACTCAATAACAATGAGACATAATAATCATATAAATAGTCATAAGTTTTGAGAAAAAGGTATGTCATCATCACATATTAATTACATCAAACATCGAATACCGAGATTTCACATGTTCTTCTGTAGGTACCATCCAAACCGAAAATTTGCAAAACAACGAGGACCGGCAAAGGAGAGGAAGAGGTTGTTCAGTGAAGTGGAGAAGAGTAGAAGATAATCTGAAAAGGAGGTAATAATTCTCTCAGTCTCAACCCGTACAGAACAGTTTCTAATTCACGTGATCTCCAACATAATTTCTTTTATTATTATTATATTTTAATATTTTGAGTTGAAAACTTATATCTCATTTATTTCCCTATGCGTATTTAAATATTTATTAAACAATTTTAAAAAATATAATAAGAAAAATAGTAAGACGACACACTTTTTATTCTTTAATATCAATTAATAGTGAAAAGAATATAATTCATAAAATTTAGAATAAGTTATTAAATAAATTATTGAGAAGTACTTTTGTATCAATATCCCAAGAATATTTTCTCTGAGTATAAAGATAAATTCGTACAGTAATAATGTATATAGAAACTAAAAATTGTCCTTTTAAAAGGAGATATTATACTCAGATTGCGATCTACAAAAGTAAGACAATTTCATAAAGTGGTGGGCTCTTAAAATCAATGTCATGTCATTGTTCTACATTGAATTCATTGACTCTTTTCTGTCTTAATTTATACATTTTTTTATTTTTAAAGAAAATGACGTCAAAAGCTAGGATTATAATATGAAAAATCATAAACACACAAAAAATATTTTAAAATTAATCAAAGAGTAGTAATTGTCTTAATTTTCTACATGAAGACCCTATAATTAGTTTAACGTAAAAGTTCCCTAATAGACAGTTGTACAAAATGAAAATAAGAAAAAAAGTAAATATTTTCGTTTCATGGGTTAAATTTAATTTATGTTAAATTAAAATAAAAAATGTGTAGAAATTATTTTATATATAGATTAAGATAGTCTATAAGAGGAATTTATTTCATTTTTTTTTATATTTTTCTTTTAGATATTAGTTGGCCCTGAGAGATTATCAAGCAATCTTTTTTAATTAGTAATTAATGATTAATCAATTTATGCATATGAATTATCAATCATTCATCAAGAAACAAACAGACCTCAATTTCTAGAAGGTATTTCTGGAATAGGGGTGGTCCTTTAAGCAAAATGTGTTTTCAGAAGGAAAATAAGAAAAAAAATCATTCTAAAATATTTTTTTACTTTCGAAATAGTAAATCCAGAATTGATAAAATATATTCCAAAAATATTCTAAAGAAAAGTAATTTAAAAGTCATTTTAAAAGGGCTAAAACCTTTTTCCAAAAATAATGGGTGCAGGAAGATGTTTGTTGGGGTGAAGAAAGAAATACCCATAGTTTGAACCTTTGCAATAGTTATGATTAAAGGCTTATGTTTAGAAAAAGCCCAAAATTTAGCTATTTTCTGCTTTGGGCCAGCCAAGGAATGTGAAAATCATAAAAAGCCATTGGGATATGATAGTAATTTTAGTAGGACTGTTTCTTCCTGCACCTCCATATCTTCTTCTGGCACCTCCATACACAACATGAAAATACATTTTTGTCCTTCTTGTGTCACCCCCATATAGTTTCCGGATTATGTAATTCGGAAACTCATTTGAAAAGACTTCCGGATTACATAATCCGGAAGTTAAATAAGACTTCCAGATTATGTAATCCGGAGAATAATCATGCATCTGAAAAATGGCTTCCGGATTATGTAATCTAGTAGCTAATTACAAATTTAAAAAATGACTTCCAGATTACATAATCCAGAATATTATAAAGGGGCATTTTTGAAAATTTGAAAACTTCTGGAGGTGAGAGAAGAAGGTATGGAGGTGCAGGAAGAAACAGTCTTTTAGTAGGGGACTCAAAACCTGCAACATGTTATCTGACTGTTTCTTCCCGCACCTCCATATATTTTTCTCTCACCTCCATAAATTTTCATATTTCCAAATATACCCTTTTATAATACGTAGTTTGGAAGTATTTTTTCAAATTCATAATTAGCTTTCGGATTACATAATCTGGAAGCCTTTTTTCATATGCATGATTAATTTCTGGATTTTGTAATTCAGAAATATTTTTAGCTTCCAGATTATGTAATTCAGAAGTCTTTTTTCAAATGTGTGTTCGGATTACATAATCCAAAAAATACTTTATGGGAGTGACACAAAAAAGATAAAAAAGTATTTTCACCTTTTATATGAGGGTAGCTGGAGAACCAATGAAAATATAAAAAGAAACAACCATGTTATATATATAAAGAAAAATAGGATGGTGATATGTTAACCCACGAATAGTATAAAACATACACTTCACAAATTAATAAAATAAATTTTAATCATATTTATTTTATTTTTGAGTTTTAAATATTATAATATTATTATAATTTGGTGTAAGTGTACGTTTTTAGAATTAAATAATAAAAAACACACTAGTTTACAATCTTTAAAAAAAAAATATATATATATATATATATATATATATATATATATATTTCTTTACCAAACTTACATTTCAATGAAATATTATCTCTTTCTATGAGTTATAATCTAAACCAATTCACTATTGAATTCTCAATGTATCACAAAACATATACGTTGATGATGCTTCTAAAAATTCTATCACTAATCAACTTCCACTCTTACACCTGCTCAATATCAATAATTAATTTCCTTTTTGACTAACCAAATGAACATTGACACAAAGCTTGATGTTATGGTCATCAATGTTATAGGTATACATTTTAATGTTAAGAATCATTACAATAGATTCTCGTGTTATCTCTCATATTTGTTATTTTAAGAAATTATATAGATGGATGGGTCACTCAAATGATAAGATAACATATAATGTGATTAATGAATTTAATATTATATGAATGATGTTGTGAGTGATGATAATGATATTATTGTGATAAATACATATCATAAGTAGTAAGCATGAATTTACTACTTAATTATTAATGTATGATATAAGTATTGAGTTAGAGAATTTGATGAAATATATTTGTTTTAATGATACACAAGTCAATTAGACTAAAATTTCATGTAGTAGAGACTGATGAATGTTTCTTATATTAAGTTCTGGGTGAAAAGTTAGTAATACTCAATGAAATGCATAGAAATTAATCTCTTATGTGAGGTAATTAGATGAGATATAAGCCAAAGTAGATATATTATAATGTAGATTAGGTGTCGTATATGACATATATTAATCTTTGAATTCAAACTTAGTATTAATTTTTTGGAAACAATTTATTATTGTATATCTTTTTATTGATGACATGTGTAACCTTTCACATGTTTAATGTGAAACTTCTCATATATTTTTCGTAGTTATATATTAAATTAAATAATTAGCTCAATATTTAGGTTATGTTTGTGATTATGATATCGTGTTTTGATTAAAAAACAAATGATTATATACATTCGAAAGTCGAAGGATATCCATAAATGATTGGTTTTATATTCACTATAAGAAAATCATCAAATTACAACTACATTTAGAAACCAAAATAATTAGTTACTATTGGACTAAATTAAAAACCATTTTAGAGACTAAAAAAATGATTGGTATATAAAGTAGTTTCTATTATTAATACAAATTTATAAAATGGTTTTTAAATTGGTATCTAACCATTAGCTACTAATATTTTAGGTTATAAATTAGTCTCTAAAAGATTAATTAAGATAAATTTAGAATCTAAAATATTAGTAGTTAAAACCTTGGTAGCTAATTTAGATATCAATTTAAAAAACATTTTATAAATTTTTAATAATAATAGAAACCATCTAAGATATAAATAATTTTTTAATCTTTAAATTAGTATCTAAATTAATTAATATAGTGACTCATTATTTTTTGTTTGTAAATTTTGTTTTTATTTAATAAATTTCTTGTAGTAATTTATGTTTCATATGTATTGATATATTTGAAGTATTTAAATTTCATATAAACGAATATGCATGTGACGAATATATATATATATATATATATATATATATATTATTTTATTTTATTTTATTTTAATTATTATTATTATTATTTTTTAATATATTTAAAACTATAGAATTGAAATGTTCCTGAAATTTGTGTGAAGACTTGACTTAACAAAAATGTAACATTATGAAGACTAATAATGTCACTTTCATAGTTAGTATGGATTAGCTTTCTAGCTTTCTACTAATGAAGCAAATTTTTTTAATTAGAGTAGTTGGAAAACACTAAAATCCTAACAAAAACAGAGTTTACATCAACAAGAACTTGAAGGCTGATAAGAAGAAAAACAACAGAAAAATGGGAAGTTCTGTGAAGAGTTAAAACATGCTTATTAATTCACCTATAGTTTTGAAGTTGAAAAAACTAAATTGATAAAATTCAACAATTGAATGTAGTTTGAAGCATGAAAAATTTACATTATCCACTACAAAACGCCATATTAACTTTTATAATCATTATTTTACAAATAATAAATTCTTTCAATCGTTATGTAAGTAACAAGAGCCTAAATTGCAATGCATGTAAAGTTCTAAAGGATATTATAAATCAATTTTTCACGTTAATTTTTGACCAATATTAGAGAGTCCACACTAAATAGGAAATGAAAAAAAAAAATTAGTTGTTATAATAATTTAATTAGAGATCATTTTAGAAACTAAAAAAAAATTATTTCTAAATTTGTTTCTATTATTGTTGAATGGTTTATAAATTGATATCTAATTAACCACCAAGGTTTTAACTACCAATTATTTAGTTTCTAAATTTTGTAACAAAAACTTTGATGGCTAATTAGATACCAATTTAAAAATTAAAAAAATTTTAGTCTCGAAAATGGTATATAATTTAATCACTATAACAACTAATTATTTTTTGTCACTAAAAATTAGTTTCTATTTTATAGTTTTCTTGTACTGTGAGTATGAAAAAAGAAAGTAGGAGCGATCCAATATAAAAAGCAAATACGAGAAAAGGAAAGAGAAACGATCGAACATCAAGGAATACGAGAAAGAAAATGAAAAAGGAACAATTGAGAGATTAAAGACAATTATTCCAACCGATATGAGGAACTGTATAAATCCTATGAGTAAATAGACAGATAGTATGCTGGTTATAATTTTGTTGAGAAGTATAACACTGGTAAAAAGTATAAGATTGCTCATAGCAGTAGTATTATAGCAGTAGTATTGACATGTAATTCATTCACAGATCAGAAAAGACTGATAAAGAGGATACACTCCCTTCATAACATACCACAAGTAACATCTTGCAACCAAGATGTAACAGAGCTGAGAACATGAAAACTGACCACAAGGTCTAAAAGGAGAGAGATCATTGTATGGAAGACAAAGTTTAAGAGTTACATGAAGAAAATTTTCAGTTTTGGGAGAGCCATATTACATCTTGGACAGCAGAGGTAGCCAGCAAAAAGCAGCTGGTGAAAGTGAAGGCTATTGAGATGCCAACATGGTCACAAAACTTGTGCAGAGGCTTGCAAAAATTTGGTAAAGCCGTGTGTCTAATTCCTGTGCGATTCAGATTGGTCACCCCAGATGCAGCAGATCCAGCACTCATCAATGCATAAGCAAATACCTGCAATTTTATCATAATTGAAATCTTGAGAGTAGCACTTTATTATGGGACAAAACTGAGAAATAATAACTTTCATAAGGTGTTTTCCAGTTTGTATTGAGATATGCTATAGTAATCTACATAAAAATGATCTGCATTAAAAGATTACATGAATTATTATGATATGACACCACCCAAACTATAAGATAATAGATAAGTGGATATCTTCTTGTATACTGTCTTTTTGTTCATTTCTATCAAAGTAGGATTTCAGTTTACACTTGACTAAGTTTGCATCTAGAACTTTTGCATGTTGTCTACAATCTTTGTGGTGATTTCTGCATTGTTTTTTCTTCACCATTGCAATGGATTTGTTTATTTTGTTATGTATAAGCACAGAAACCAGAAACCAAATGAGTATCTCTCGTAGATCGTGACTAGAGATTAAGATATTTCGTTCTTTATAAGGGATTGTAAATCTCATCTTAAAAACCTGTTTTATGAGGTTGAGTTAGGTTTAAAATTCACTTCTTAATATCGTATCAGAGTTATTTAATACCTATCTTAAGTCTAAAGTTCAATTCTTAATCTAGTATCAGAACCATTTAAAACCTATTCTGACGAGACTTTATTGGGTCTATCTGCCACTTACTATCGGCCGTTATTGGCGTGAGGAGGAGTGTTGGAGGTCTCACAATCAAGTACAAAATTTGAACTCAGCTCTATTTTTGGCTTCTCATTTTGTCAAATTTTATATTTTATGGATTAATTTTGATCACAAGTGAACCTCAAAAATATGCAGAGCTATATAAATATATATACCTGATCCCCAGCAAAAATAAGCCATGCATGATTTCTGGAAGGAATCACAGAAGAGGTTTTAAGAAATCTGGATATGCCAATGAGTAGTTGAAGCAAGGAATGAGCTGCAACAGCAGCACAAACCCCAACAAGATATCTGTCCATCACAACTTCACAGCAATCACCATACAAGTCATATTGAAACAAAACTCATACCAACATTATTGCAGGTAAAGGGACAAACAAACACACACAAAACAAATGCAAAAGAAAAAGAGTAAAAGGTAGAAAAAAAATAGAATTTCGATCACGGGTCTTTTACTGTTCATTCAAATGTCATGAATGAATTATGATATCATGAGATGACAATGAAACCCCACCAAGGTCCCACATTTTACAGTCAATTTTGTCCGCAAGCCCCAGAATCAAGAAACTTCTTTTGCTGGCAATAAAATAATACTATAACACCAACCAATACAATAACTTTAGAAAGTAAAATCTCAACAACTCTTGCATGGTTACCAAGAAGAATAAAGTTTCTTTCATACTGAGGAAAATGAAGCAACAGTTTTTAATATGAATTTGATTTACAATTCAGATTCTAAGGTTGTGTTTGGTCGGCAGAAAAGACATAGAAAGAGATGAAATCAAATTCAAAAAATAGCTTTTACTCTGTTTTTTCTTTTTCATTTTCATTAAGAAAATATATTTAATGGTATTTTTGTTTTCATTAATCTCCTTCAAACACTTCTCAAAAGAAGCAGCTTCTTAAGTAGTTGGTTCAGAAACACAAATTGCATTGTTTTTTTCTTCTCTCTCCAGAAATAGAACTAATTTCAAAAATTAAAAAAAAAGCCTTTTTTTAATGAACAACACATTAAGTTATCAACAAAAAGTAAGAACAAAGAAGCACACTCAGTAACAGAACAAACAAAAGACAAGAGGTGAATATACAGAGAGAGATAACTAAGCATTGACAGAAAAAAAAAAATGGAAGAAGCTCACTCGAATGACTCAGAAAAAGACCACTTGGAGTGAAGAGGAAGTTGAAAGCCATAAATACTGACACTGCTTGATTCTTCTGCAGTGACCATGAGTGATATTGAAAGAACAGAGGAGGCCATGCACAATCCTCTCAGAAGCAGTTGCATAGCCTCCACCCTCCTGCGGCGGCGGGTTCTGTCGGCGGCTCCGACGAGGGGTCCGCTCATTGTGCCACTGGTCTCCAACGCCGCTACCTTGGATTCCTGCAGGATCTCCTCTGCTATTCTCTGCTGCTCACTCACCATCTTTCACCTTCTTCTGCTCTGTTTTCCCCTGTTGTGCTCTGTTTTTGTCTTCTTCCAAAAACAGAGAACCAACCCTTATGAGTAATTTAGGTGGGGCAGTGTGAATGAATGAGCTTTGGGTAATGCAGAAAGCAGAGGTTGATGAAGAGAGAGACAGAGAGAGAAGTTGGCAAATTTTGTGTGTTGTTGCAATGGCTTTTTCCTATGATTTCTGCAAATATATAATATACATAGTTAACCCTTTCTTTCTTTGTTTATTCATTTTATTTTTTATTCACACCTCTCTTTTGTTTAAAAAGAAACATGAGAAAGAGATTTTTTATTTAAATTGAAGAATGAAAATTGTTTTTAGAAGATAACTCATTAATTTTTTTTTTTTAAAAAGTATATTGTTATTCATAGTTTTTTACTACCTGAAATATTGTATAAATTACAAAACATTTAAAAATACTGTAAAATAAAATATTATTCAGGGTATTTATAATTTATTTCTATACTATAATTTTGACTCGTTACCTTAAATAAAAACAGTTTTAAAATAACTATCGTATTTATTTTATCCAACATTTCGTTTGGCTATGGTTCAGATAATACGCATATTATTTATGTGCCATCTCGATTTATTTTAGTTTTTAATCTTGAATTTGATTTTTTATGCATGTATGAAAAAATATATTTAAACGTGCACTATCATAAAATAATACTTTTAATTTGAATGAAATGAATTATTTACGTGCTAATTTTAATTTGAATGAGTGGATGAAGATTGTCATCTATGCTTAGTATTTTATATGCTTCGAATTGTTCTCGTCGAAACTTCATCTTAATAGTGAATTTTATAAGACTTAATTAATTTTAAAGTATATCTTTTAATTTAGTATCATATTTATTCTAATTATATTAGTATTCAGAGTTTGTTTTGATTTGGTATTGTGTTCTTGCGACCCGCTTCGAAAGAGTGTTTTATCCCTAAATTTTTAGTTATACGTTGTATCTCAACGCATTTAGAGGAAAACCAGTTAACTCTGGATTCGAGTGACATTTCACCTCTAACCACAACTCATCCGTTGATTCTTTATCAAATCACCCGCACTTGTTATAAAATTATTTATAAATATATAATTTCGCGTACGAGTTTATAATTTCAATGTGATTTTTTTTCACCACAGAAGCAAAGCAAATGTCCCAAAAGGCCCTAAACAAAGCCCAGATCTCAATGAAACACCATAACATCAGAAAAATCTATATTTTTGTGGATTCTGGGTTTGTTTTCTGTAAAGTTGATAAGAAAGGAAATATGAATTGGATGGTGCATTCAGAAGAATGTTGTGTAGTTGTCTGAACCCTGGATTTTATTAGCAAGTAGTAGCAGTATTTGCATTGATCATCAGTAGCATGAGAAGAAGAAAAAAAGGAAAAACTGAATAGTAGCATATGTAATGTAATAAAGCATAAATCAAAAGGGTGCAGAAAGTGGGTCTTTGAATGAGTTTTCAGTGGCACAGGAGCATTGGCAATGGCAAGCTTTGTTCTGCTCAGTCACAGACTCAGCTTTCTTCATGCAATCAGCAAGCTTCTCAGTTAGGTTTTCATTTTCTTCCATTTCCAGCACTTCCTGTATTGGATGCATCAGCCCCTTCATCAACAAACCATGTAATAAGCATTCATTAATCAAATTTCTTAAAATTCTATTAATAACTATAAATTATTAATTTATCTCAGTATCGATTTTGTTAATATATGAATTTTAGTTATTTATATTTTTTTATAGTATTTTTTTATATTTTTTTAATATGATATCATTTTATACGGTAAGAAAAACATGAGATAAAAACTAATTTTAGATAAAAAATAATAATTAGTTGTTATAGTAACTAAATTAGAAATTATTTTAAAAACTAAAAAAAATTGGTTTATATTATTGTTAAATAGTTTCTAAATTGGTATTTGATTAGCTACCAAGGTTTTAATTACCAATTATTTAGTTTCTAAATTTGGTAACAAAAATCTTGGTTGTTAATTAAATATCAATTTAATAAACATTTAATAATAATATAAACTAATTTAGAAATTAAATTTTTTTTAAAACTCTAAAATGGTCTCTAGTTTAATCACTATAACAACTAATTATTTTTTATCTCTAAAAATTGGTTTATGATTTTCTTGTAGTGTCAGGTGTCTATCTAAAGATGTGAAATTTTATAATAATGCTTAATATAAAAATCTTTATAAAAAAGAAAAATTTAAAATTGTAAGTTCATATTCTTAAGTAAAATTAATCAAGTTTGTATGGCCTTGGTTTATTTTTCCAAAATTAAATTAAGGTATGGGCAATGTTTTAATTTACTCTTTTTTTTTCTTGAAACTCTAAATCCTATATCACAAACTCCTAAGTCTTACTATATAACTTTATTTTTAAAATCTTGTGATAAATTTTATTTTAATACTATGATCTTGAAGATGTCTACTTTAATAATTTTTTTTACTTTGAGTGCATTGGGAGAGGAGTTATTTTTAAGACATTTTTTTTATAAATTCGAAGTCTTCAATTTTAATTCATACTAACAACCCTTAATGGAAAAGTTTTATAAAATATACTTGAATGAGCTCTCTCATAAAATATTTAGAAGAGCCCACAAAATTAAATCTATATAAAAAATTATTAATTTTTTACTGATAAAAAAAATCTACATAATTAAAAAATAAACTCCCAAATTAGACACCTAAAGACTTGGGCCACTCTATAAACATTACATTTTTGAGAAATTTATTTTATTATCTAATAAGATAGCCTAATATATAGGCCAGCTGTCAAGCATTAAATTATTATTATTTTTTTAAATGTAAAACATTTTAATCTATTTAATGAAGGATCAATATGTCAAGTAGTAATAACTTTTTTTAGGAAAATAAATATATTTAATGCTTTTCATAGATTCCAACATGGCAACAACTTTATTTGTATTTATTAACGAATAGATAAACACAGTTAATGCTCATCTTTTTATATTACACACAGTTCGATAAATGGGAGGTGTTTTTATAGTAAACATTTGTAGAACTTCATACCTCAATAATTTTATATTTATAATGAAATTTATTAAAAAAAAAAAGCAGTAGAAAATACAATAAACACATGCATATGATTAAAGCCATATTTATTTGGTGCATGCATGTCCAAGTATTACTCTGACATACATGAATTTTTGCTGTCTTCTGTTATGATGAAAGAAGAATTGGTAGTGTTGAGTTAAACTCTTTCTTTTCCTTCTTAACTTGGAGTTGGGTTGATGAATGTAAAATCTTCATATAAGGTGAATAAAACTACATATATAAATTGAATTTTACCTTCTAAGTCATAGGTTTATTTTTTAATCAGTAAGTAAAAATAATAAATATGAATCACCTTAAAGATGATCCAACCTTTATATATATGACATAACACCAATAAAATTCATCGAATTTCTTTCAGTTTACGTAAACCTTAATATACTAAAAAAACAAATAATTCAACCATGAGAAGAAACCTTACAAAAACTCACTTAATCGAAAACATACAGGACATAGGACGAATGCACCACTCAAAATAAGAAAAGCGAGCAGAATCAAATCTAAATGTTACACAAGACCAAACATTTAATTCGGCCAACACTAAAAGAAAATCATGAAATAGAAACCAATTTTAGAAACAAAAAAATAATTAGTTGTTATAGAGACTATTTCTATTATTATTATTAAATGATTTCTAAATAGGTATCTAATTAGCTACCAAAGTTTTTGCTACCAAATTTAAAATTTAAATAATTGGTAGTTAAAACCTTGGTAGCTAGATATCAATTTAGAAACTATTTAACAATAATATAAACTAATTTATAAACCAAAATTAACTATTTAACAATAATATAAACTAATTTAGAAACTAAATTTTTTTTTAGTCTATAAAATGGTTTCTAATTTAGTCAATATAACAACTAATTATTTTTTTATATAAAATTAGTTTCTATTTCATGATTTTCTCGCAAGAATAAGAATGGATATAACTAAATAGATAGAAGATACAAACTTTTTATCCAAAACTGTCAGGGAATCATACCTCAATGAATAGAGCTGATGCTTCACATGGTTCCAACTTCTGAACTACTTCTGCAGCTATTTCCTGCAAGAATCAGCAACCATTCATAGGGTAAATAATAGGAAATTTAGCCTCCAAAACACAAACTAAATGATTGAGAATGATGAGTGAAGGGAGAGGTTAGGTATGAACCCTAGCTTGGGTGAGCTGCACTTGATTCAGTGTTCTAGGTTCCAGCTCAATGGGGCAACGAGTGTTTGCCATAAGTATTGGATGAAGAAACCCAGATGCAAGCAGTTTGAATAATCTGATGAGTAGCAGTTGCAGTTGCATTCCATCACCTGAAGCAATGTCTCTAATTAACTTAGGTTCTTCATTGGTTAACCAATATATAACCAATGAGGAGCATGATATTTTTTCAACACATTCACGGGATCTTTGTGTCATGTGAAGGAGTTTGTGGCCAATATCAGTTGAGAACAAAGTTTCTTTACTTGTGACTTCAATGCTCTTATCAGTCATTTTATTAGTCAAGATCTGTGTTTACAAAGTCCAACATTGGTTCGATTGTTATTCTGGCAAAAAATAAGGAAAGGATAAGGGTTCACGTGCACATCACACTTTTGATCATCACTTTTCTAGAGATTTGGTGATTATTGCTATTTTGTACCATTGAAGAAACAAAAATGTAATCACAAGCTGTATATATTCCATTTGATTAGACTGTTCAAGTCTCAATTCTCCATGCTATAAAACAGTAAAATGCTGCACTATTGGTGGGAGAAAACACAGAAATAACGTTATTTTATTTTATAGGATGGAGATTTGGAACCACGAAAATAACGTCATTTTTAAAGATGGTATTTTTAAAGATGGTGTAGTAGATGTTTTTTTCTGGTTCAATTAAAGGTTTGGTCATGAGCTACATACAAGGTATCTTCAGCTGTTTTATCTTATTCGGACTGATGTCTTGACCTTTTGATTTGTATGAGTATGGTTAATTGATGTGTTAGGGTATTGATTGGATTTTTTAGTTGGTTTTTGGGTGTATACAGTAGTTTTCTTAAGTTGTCGTAAGTGGTTTCTAGCATAGTTAAGAAGAGACTAATTATTATTTTTTTCCGATTTATATAAGGGTTGAACCACTCTTGAAATGATTCATATTTATTTATTTTTTCTTACTGATAAAAAAAAACTGGTTAGAGAAAACAAACTAAACTATTGTTTTGGTGATGATTTTCCATATTAGAGAGATTGAGGTTTAGTTAGATGTTCTAAAAGAATGTGAAAGTTAATGAGGGCATCAATTTCGCATGTCAATTTTTACTGAAATAGTTAGCCATGGTTCCAAAGAGAGGTGTAGGATGCTTTTGATCACACAGTTTTGGGCCAAATCCTGATCTATGAACCCTTAATTTTCTACATTTGCAGCTATCTTTGGACTGAAGAAAAATACACTATCTCATCCCTTTCTTTATTCTTGCAATTGCCACAAGTTTCACAAAGTAATTATGCACGCATTAACAATAAACTAAAAAAAAAAATATTAAATAATAATTAAATTTAGAGATAAAAAATAACTAATCACTAATTGAAAGATTAAAAAGTTATTGAAATCTAATGTGATTTTTATTATTAATAAAATATTATAAAATAATTTAAAAAAATATCTAAATTAATTATTAAAGTTTTAGTTACTAATATTTTTAATTCTAGATTAGTTTATAAAATACTAATAAAGATTAGTTTAGACTATGAGTAGTTAGTGTTTTTTTTATCAGTAATAACAAATATATAAATACGAACCGCTTTAAGAGTGAAACAACCCATATAAAAAAAAACATAATCCAACATCTACCAGGACTCTCCAAACCAATCAAACAATACCACCTACCACACTAAAATCAAGAAATAGCACAGACCACACTAACTACTAACATGAGTAGTTAGCAGTTAACTAATACCTAGAAACGAGAACCAAATTTGGTGGCTGGTGAAAAAGATGCATGTTCATATTTTCATGTGAAAGTGTATCAGAAAATATACAGAGTAGGTGATAGCTTTAAATAGTTGAAGATTATAGGGTCCAATGCATGATCCTACATACACAAAAATGTTATTATATACTTTTGCATTATACGCATTGATCACGTATAGGTGTATGTTATGCATACCTTTGATTTATGTGAAGTTCATATTATAATAAAATTTGCCACTTAGCAAAGTCACACACAACCTAATTCTATATTCAGTGGAATAAAAAACCCTAGGCATGCACGTGAAGGGAAGGTTAATTTTTCTCTCTTTTTCACCTAATCTTATTTCCATATTATAATGCCACTGCCCTTTGATCAAACAGTGTAAAAAAGTCGTTATTCTTTTTTTTTTTTCCTTTTCTACTATGGAAAATTCACTACAATCATCAAATAGAAACCAATTTTTAGAGACCAAAATAATTAGTTGCAATAGTAACTAAATTAGAGACTATTTTAGAAACTAAAACGGAAATTGATTTCTAAATTAGTTTCTATTATTGTTAAGTTTCTAAATTGGTATCTAATTAACAACCAAGGTTTTAGAGACCAAATTTAGAAACTAAATAATTGGTAGTTAAAACCTTGGTTGCTAATTAGATACCAATTTAGAAACTATTTAACAATAATAGAAACTAATTTTTGTTTTAATTTCTAAAATGGTCTTTAATTTAGTTACTATTGCAATTAATTATTTTGGTCTCTAAAAATTGGTTTCTATTTCATGATTTTTTTGTAGTGCTAGTAGTTGTACCTGAGTGGAGAGATGGGGCCCAGGCACGGTCGGTTGACGTGGTGCAATTGCTGACGTGTTGACCTTCTTCTCCTCTGGTCGACTGTCCTTTCTTGCTGTCTCCTTTGGTCGGTCGTCCCTTCGTGCTATCAACTTCGGTCGGGCGGGGGAGGGTACCTGCGAAGGCACTCCGACGCTCAAGTAAGTATGAGATTCTAAGCGCAGTTTCGTAAGTGAATGAAAACGTACCTTTCTCTGGCTTGAGCACAGTATTTATAGGATTGCCTAATGGGCTTTCTATCCCTTGGGCTCAGGGTGGTTATGGATATGTCTTGTCAGTCGTGCTCCGGAATACCCGGGGAACATATCTTCTCTAAACGCATATTCCTTATTCTTCGGAGGTGTATCTTAACCACCTTAGCTTGTCACATAAATGCCCTTACATTTATTGTGCACATGGCCGGTCGGCCACGTGCGTTCGTTTCCATTTAGTGTATAAGGCCGGTCGGCCACGTGCGTTCGTCCGGTGCCTACCAGTACAGTAGTTTAATTTAGTTATATACAATTTTAAATTACTCAATTAAATTAAATATTAGTTTGAAAATTATTGTATATGTTATACTAGAGTTGAGAGGTTTTAAAGTAAACAATGTTTACTCAACTAATACTAAATTTGAAAGCAACTCGTGCTGATAAAAATATTTAGATTATCGTTGGCGAAGTTTTGACATTAAATTTAATGATAATGTAATAAAAACATTGTAGTGATGGTGAAGTTAAAGGGGTTTAGCTCATTAATTGATCTGAATAGTTGTAAATTCTTTTATATGGGTTCGGTTATTTATAGATAAAAAAAGCTAACAATAAGAAAATAAAAATGTCAACTTTAAATTTTAAAAATAAAAAACAATTAAACTCAAATTTAATAAATTTAAGTTTACTATGATTATATAATAACGTTTTAAATGTAGCTGGCTGGAATATAATAATGTTGTTATATTATGTACTGGTAGGCACCGGACGAACGCACGTGGCCGACCGGCCTTATACACTAAATGGAAACGAACGCACGTGGCCGACCGGCCGTGTGCACAATAAATGTAAGGGCATTTATGTGACAAGCTAAGGTGGTTAAGATACACCTCCGAAGAATAAGGAATATGCGTTTAGAGAAGATATGTTCCCCGGGTATTCCGGAGCACGACTGACAAGACATATCCATAACCACCCTGAGCCCAAGGGATAGAAAGCCCATTAGGCAATCCTATAAATACTGTGCTCAAGCCAGAGAAAGGTACGTTTTCATTCACTTACGAAACTGCGCTTAGAATCTCATACTTACTTGAGCGTCGGAGTGCCTTCGCAGGTACCCTCCCCCGCCCGACCGAAGTTGATAGCACGAAGGGACGACCGACCAAAGGAGACAGCAAGAAAGGACAGTCGACCAGAGGAGAAGAAGGTCAACACGTCAGCAATTGCACCACGTCAACCGACCGTGCCTGGGCCCCATCTCTCCACTCAGGTACATATTACTATCAATTTCTTGAAAGTCAGTAATGTTTTAGTTTAAGTTCAGAGTTTTTAGTTCTAGACTTTGTGGACGGTATATAAGTGGAACTGTCCTGAGGAATCGGTTGGTTAGAACTATGTGAAATAACTTTTTTATAAGAGTTAAAGTATTATTGAATATTTTTGTGTTATTTATTTATTTTTTAATAAAAAAAAAAAGTAAGTTTCTCATCATATATTGGAACAAACATTGATGGCATAAATATGAAATTATGAGAAGGTGTTTGATGTAGTTGTTATCCAACATATCTTTAAAGTTTGAGTTAAATCAGGGATGATAAAGAGGAGTGGCTCGTGCAAGTTGGTTCGTGGTCTGATAAAAAAAAATGTAGTACAAACTGCATATTCAACCCATTGGCTTGTTTAGGCTCGCTCGCATAACTCGTTGCTCGCGTGAGCTAAGTGTGGGACAGGACAAGTTGGTTTGCAGTCCACTATGAAAAATGTGGGCCGTGCTGTCTATTCCAATCCATTGGCCTGTTTAGGTTCGTCTGCATAATCCATAGCCCACATGGGCCAAGTGCAAGGCAGGATGAGCTGTCTCGCATAAAAATTTCTTTCTGCACTCCATACTTTCTTCATGTAGCCACATATTCTAGAAAACTCTAAAATTATCCATTCCAAATTCCATAATCTAGAATACAAATTTATATTTTGGATTGTGCAATTTGGAATATTGTACAATCTGAAACACAAATTTTAACTTTCAGATTTTATAACCTCGAAAGTCACTAATTTCACATTTTAGAAATTTTACTCATATCTTATTACGCATGTGTTGTGAGAATAATATTGTGGGATCATTTATTTAATTCATTTAAATAAATAAAAAAATTATATTTATTCAAAAATTATATTTAAAAATTATTTTTTATTAATTTTATAAAAAAATATGTGAATTGACTAAACCTTAAATTCACTAAATAACTCTTATGTGGGACTTAAATTCACTAAATAACTCTTATGTGGGACGAGACAGTAAAATCATCCTAAACTAACCAAATAGATAACAAATCTATAAAAAATAAGTTATAAACCCAAATAATGTATAATGAAAGAAGTTTATATATACCACACAACTTTTCCAAGAAACCATAATGTTGCTTCTTAGCTTTATTCACCACCTAACGACAATGACTCACTAATGACCCTATATACACATAAACCCTTGTCTTCTCTTATAACAAGTTAAAGAACACAAAACCTAAAATTACATATATTTTCATAATGTTATAAAGAAATCTCTCTCCCACACACACACTCTTTCTATCTCATCTATATTAATATACTTTTACTAAGTATCTATGTTATATAGAAAAACAATTTTCCATTCAAATAGGATATTTTTCTTCTTAGTTTAAGAAATAAAATGGTCTCTAGATTTTAAAACCTAAAAATAATTTATTTTTCCTCTTTTTTAAATCAAATGTAAATTGGGTTATCGGTGAAAAGTTATTCTTCGTACTAAAGTTAGTTCTACACCTATATATTTCTTCTATTATTTTTATGATAGTTTTTTAATATTTATCAACACTATCTTCTGAAATTGAACTCTCAATGGATGTAACCTTTTCTTTATGATTTTTTTTTAATCAGTAACAAAAAAATATATTAAATATGAAATTATGAGTGGTGTTTAACCCAATTCGAAAAAAAATACTTTCATTTAATTATTTTGGGCATTTACTTCATTTGACAAATTTATATTGTGTGCAATAAGGTGTCAAGTTTGAGATTGATAGAGATTTCAGCATATTAAAGTATTTTGTAGAACCTTTTATTTTTACTTCTGAATAAATGTGAATTAGTTTTAAAGTGTTTAAAAGCCCATAAAATTTACTATTATAACACAACAAATACAATAATTTATATTTAAAAACATGTGTAAGAGCAAAAGAAAGTAATATTAATAAGGTTTGCAACATCTAAAAATAACATTTATTTGTTATCACTACAAGAAAATCATGAAATAGAAACCAATTTCTAGAAACCAAAATAATTAGTTGCAATAGTAACTAAATTAGAGACCATTTTAGAAACTAAAAAAAAATTTGGTTTCTAAATTAGTTTCTATTATTTTTTATTATTGTTAAATAGTTTCTAAATTGGTATCTAATTAGCAACCAAGGTTTTTGCTACCAAATTTAGAAACTAAATGATTGGTAGTTAAAACCTTAGTTTCTAATTAGATACCAATTTAGAAACTATTTAACAATAATATAAACTAATTTAGAAACCAATTTTTTTTTAGTTTCTAAAATGGTCTCTATTTTAATTTCTATTGTAACTAATTATTTTGGTCTCTAAAAATTGGTTTATATTTCATGATTTTCTTGTAGTGTATTATAGAGACTAAAAATATATTGATATCTAAAGTAATTTATATTATTAATACTTTATAAATTGACATCTAAATTAGCTACTAAAGTTTTAGCTACTAATATTTTAAATTCTAAAATTAGTCTTTGAAAGATTAATAGAGACTAACTTACAATATAAAGTAGTTAGTAGTTAAAACCTTGACAACTAACGTTAGATATCAATTCAGAAACTATTGCATAAAGTTTTATTACCAATACAAACTACTTTAGATACCAAGAATTTTTTAGTCTTCACAATACTAATTTAATTAATATATTAATTAACATTTTTTATCTAAAATTAGTTTTAAAAATGAAAAAAATTTGGGATGAATAAAGAGCATGGAAGTTTGAAGTCATGGGAGATTTCTAAATAAACATTGTACTTGTTCCATGTGTGAAGTTGTCCAATGTTGTTGTTCTCCCTTTGGTAAATGACAAAAAATGCAATGAAGGTGGATGGAAAATTAGAAGTAAGAATTTGACCAAAAGAGGTAACTAAGGAAAGATGGCAATAATTTAAGGCCCCAAAAGAGTGGGGTGAGGGGACAAGAAGCCATTATCATCTTCCATCTTCTTTACACACACATGAAAAGATCCCTTCACAAAGGACCATGCATGCAGCAAAGCCATGCCATATCCTCCATTTTTTTGGATATATTATCCATCATTCTTATGCCAACACCAAGTAACACTCACACACCTCACATACACCATGTGCTTTGTTTCATCACCCACATGCATCTATTCTCACTTCTTAACTTCCTCATTCCATCATCATCACACTCTTACAACATCAACTTAAACCTAATTCCAAAGTGAAACCTCTTATATATTTATATGCTTTTGAGTCATCTACATCATAAACTACTAACTACTATTGTTTAGAGTTTATTCGAATTAACTCCACAAGAAAATCATTAAATAAAAATAAATTTTATAAATAAAAAATAATTAATTACTATATTAATCAAATTAGATTTTAGATTACAAATTTATTAATATTTAGAATAATTTTTATTGTTAATAAATTTACAAACTAATTTCTAAATTAGTATCTAATCAATTATCAATTATTTTAAAATTTAAAATTAATAGTTAAAACACTGATAACTAAATAAATATCAATTTAAAAATTAGTCTATTAGTTTCATTAATAATTAAAATTATTTTAAATATCAATAACTTTTTAATTTTTAAAATAATATCTATTTTATTTCAAATAATAACTAATTATTTTTTATCTCTAGAATTTGATTTCTATTTAATAATTTTCTTGTATACAAATTATAAACTCAAAACTAATATTATTTGTAATACTATACGAAGAACTTTTATGAATTATGAGAATTGTAACTTTTCATGTAAAATATTTAATACTATAATCTAACGCAACTAATTGATAAATGAGTTATACTATTAGAAATTCAATTTTAATTATTTATTAAATAAATATAATTTACTTTAATTAAATAAATTTATACGTAAAAAAAAAAGACAAATTTCTTACTATGACATGAAAGATATGATAAAAGAAACATTACATGGTCCAATAAATTAGTATTGTTTTTTGATACCGACATTGGCTACGCACCAATGTGTACATACACTGTACTTTCTCTGTACTCTTTCTTCAAAATATCGTCACTTTCTCAAAAGCTGAAGAAAAAAATAAATAAATAAACATATATATATATATGCACTTAATTTTATGAAAAGCTCTCATACTAACATCCCTTTAATTATCTTTTTCTTTTTTCAAAGAAGAACTCTTTTGATGTTAGATAGTATAAAAAATGTATAACTTTTGTCTTCTACCCACCACATTTAAATTTGTTATACCGACTCAATCTAATCTAATGGTTACTTAAAAAATCATATCATATATTTTCTAATCATGTTTCAAATCTTTTGTGTTTGATATGGTTTTTGTTGTACAATTAAGTTATTTTGATCTATTTTAAAAGGTTAAAATAAATAAATATAAATATATAATGAAACTTTTTTTTATTGTTATAAATATTATTTTGAAATTATTAGAATGGAAAGACAAAAAGAATTTAAATATGGGAACTCGTGTTTGGGAATTTACGTTATCACGCATGACTTATTCATATTATAAAAAAATTTAAAGTTATTTATTCTGATAATTTTGAGATAGAATTGCATCAAAATGATAAAAAAAAAAACTAGAAATTAAGGTATTAAGGTATTGATTACTTCTGTATAATACGGAAGTAAGTTGTGGATCAACGTATTTCAAATAAACTTATATCCCTCCATTTATTTATTACTTTTGATGTTTATCATTGTGAAATTTTTTAGCTAAGAATGAGTTTATTTTTATTTTTATTTTGCCAAAGAAAACACCAAATTTTAATAACTATAACTAGATAAATTTTATGAATAAATTATGTATCACTATAACATTGTTTTACTACATTTCTCACTAAAATTTGTTTTACTACATTTCTCACTAATATTTGTGCCAAAAATATATTAATGAGTGTGATTGTGATATGAAATTATTTTTCATATTTTAGTCAGTTTTGTAATGAAAGTGAATACCAAATATATCACTAGTACAAAAATAGGAAATAATGACTATTTGTTATTCATAGTGCAGATCACCTGTCATAAAAAGTGTGATGTGGCAATACTTTTGTAATAAACATAAAATTTATTATGCCAATTGAAAGTAGAAATTACATACTAAATACTTACTATATCGATTTTTTTTAGAGACTATACATTATTATATGCAAGTGGACGATATTGTTATGAAATGAGGAAATATGATAAAACAACAAGATTTAGAAAAACACTAAGTTATTATAGTATAATGGTTATTATAATAATTATCATACAAAAATATAGATTCTATCATAAAAAGTCTATATCTTATTACGATTGTGATACTAACTGTCATAGTAAGTCAAACTTATAATTTTTATGACAATTCTTGAAAAAAAAAATATAATGAAGAGTGGTACTTGGATTATATGTGTTGATAATAATTGTCATGGTAAATCAAACTTACTCTAACGATTCTAAGTAAAACCAATCAACACATAAAAATCAAACTCTATATTGATTTTATATAATTTATGACCGTTTATATATATGTATTTAGTACAATAAAAAAAAAGCATAAACTTTTTATATTTATGTGAGTTAGAAGAATTGATTATTGGTTGATGATTAGTTAGTTAGTTTGTGTTGTAGGTTTCACTACTAAAAATTGTGTTAGAAGGAAAGAAGCAATTAATAAGAAAAGTGCATATAGATAGAGTGAAGGTAGTGTGTGAGAAAGGTTAAAAATAGAGTAATGGTGAATAGTATGAGTGCATATAATGAGAGTGGAGCCCATAGGAAGGGGAAGTGTCTAGAATTGGGTGGACAGTTATATCAGTCCTGAATGTGTACCTAATTATTTGTTTATTTAACAATTCCTCACAACTCAACTCACATGACTATGCTCAACCAAATTGCAAGCTAAGCACCCATTTATTCTTTTAATTCACCAATTACTATTATTTTGGGCCTCCCACCCACGTTCCTCTCATTATTTCTTTCATTCCTTTTCCCTTTCCTTTAACGCACTTCCATGTAGATGCTACGTACACACGACGATCTTCCAATTTCACTGAAATCCACGCAATCCACCATTTTACGTCTTCATTTCACTCCACAACCCAAAACATCAACACATTCTTTCATTGTTGCTCGTTTATTGTAGTAAAACAGATTTTGATTATCAAATTTCTGAATTGGGGAAAAGGTGAAAACAAAAGAAGCAAGAGTGGAATCTACATTACAACTGAATGAAACTCTTTTCTGACTTTCTAGCGTAAAGGGAAAAGAGAAAATAAGAGAAAAAGCTAAGAATTCAAATTTATAAGACAAAATTTTTGAGATAAGGTAAAAAGGGAAAGAGAGTGCTGAAGCTGAGGGTAGTTTAAACTTAGAGCTGCACCCTAAATTAAAATTAAAATTAAAAAAGAAACTAAATAACGTGTCTAAAATCTGGCCCACAATGATGATGGTGATGATGAGGATGGATCAAGAACTCATCTCCACCGTTGGATACGCCGAAAATTGAACTCTGACTCATCAGTTGCTGATGCTGATGCCGCTGTAGCTCCTTCTGCCGCCTCAACTCCAAAACCTTCCGATGCGAATTCGAATGCTTCGTCGACATGAATGTCGGGCTCGCCGCCGGACGGTACTCCGGCACCAGCCGCCCGGACTTGAACCTCACGCCGCACGCGTTGCACAGCGTTTTCGGTCCCATAGGTCCCGTTCGCCACTGCGGCGTCTTCTCAGCTCCGCAGTGGAGGCATTTGCGTCCGGAGCACTCCGCATTCGTTCCCTCTCTCTTCTTCACCGGCGAAGCCTTCGTATGAGGCAGCTTCTCCTGCTCCGGCGCTACTAGGTGGAGCAGGCGTGTGGACCAGTCCCCCGGCGCCGCGCGTGAGCGCTTGCTTCGCGCCTTCCCCGGGAGAGGCGTCTCCGAGTGGAGAAACGGTGCGTTTCGAGCTGTTTCGTCGGAAGCGAACGGCGGCAGCGTGTCGGTGGAGGATGAGGACTCCGGCGTCTGCGGTTTCGCGCCAATGGCGGTGGACGGCGCGGCGCCGGAGAGTAGCTGCAGCGTCTTCAACTCCTCCTCGGCGGAGAACGAGTCTTCAACGAAGTTCGAGAGCCATTCCAGTTCCGCCATGTCATCGTACTGTGACAAAATCACGCGCAGAGAAAACTCAATTTCAAAAATAATACACGTATTTAATTTAAACTAACTCCAATTATGACAATTAACTGTTCATTCCGTCATTTAATAGTTAAGCTCGGGGAATTACTCACCGGAACGCAGAGTTCTCCGGAGAATTGAGGATCGCCGAAGCCGCGAGGGACAATGGCTGCGGCGAAGCGGTTGTCACTTCCGGAAATTGAGGAGTTGCAGCTGTCAACAGCAGTGACGGTGGAGGAGTCGGTGGAGTTCCCGGCTACATTGTCGAAGAAACCGTCGGACATAATGGCGTCGGCGTGGGAGAAGTCGAGGAGATCATCAATGGCGAAAGGCTCGCCGATTTTCTGGTCGGCGTGGCGCTTCTCCGGTTGCGAGAATTGGTCAGCTCCTCCGGCCGCATAATAGCCTCCGACGAAGTACTCCGGCGCTTCCATATAGACAAGTGTTTTAGTGAGAGAAAGTTAGAGAGAGAGAGAGTAGTTGGTGTTTGTTTTAAAGAGAGGGAACGCAGCGTTTTGATAGGAGATCCGTTTGGTGTGTCTCAGAGTCTGAGGGGTGTGGGAGTGATGGTGGGGTTTTGAGGAGTAAAGGAGTGGCACAACTGTAGTTTCTCACACATTAGAGCATCTTTTTTCATGCACACATTTTTAATATTTTAAAACTAAAATCAACAGGGAAGTGACTTCCAACTTCTCTAAACTTTCATTTTCTTTCCCTTTATTTTCCAAACCACATTTTCTTTTCTGTTCCCCCCTTTTTTACTTTCTACCACCGCTTTAATATTCTCCAAATTATTCTTCCCTCGCTTCCTTCCTCATTTCAAATGTGCAAGAAAAGTTAGTTAAAGTATTGAAGAGAAGAAGAGAGGAATGATTTCTAATCGGGTTGGGATTAAGAGAAATATTGTGTTTTTTTTTATCGTTCGATTTTTTCTATTTTGTTTTCTTTCGGAACAACTTCACAACTCTCTATTAGTTCTTTTCTTTCTCTTTTTGTAAATTTCAAGTTCAAAAGATACCTGTAAAATCTACATTCAAGCAAGATATCGGTATTTGATGTTTGATATAATTAATACATGATGATGTATTTTTTTCACGAAATGTGTTATTACTTATATGATTATCATAAACCTTTGTTAATAAATCGGATAGAGTTTTAGATCATAATTAAAAACTTAATGGTAAATTGATAATCTGTATTAGTAGAAGAAAAAGAAAAAGAGGAAGAAGGATTAGTTGATGCAATGAATAATGATCATGTGGTTTGAAGAGGAATCAAGTGTTAAGCAGGAGTAGGAGCAGAATGGTAGGCTGTCACTGGGAAAGAAAACAGCTATGGCCAGAGACACACACTGCTAACTTTTCTCAACGTGTCAGTTTTAGGCACTAATTTTGTGCATAAAGTAAAACCATTGGGCAGAGAGAGAGCAGAATAGTTGTTAATGCAGAGTGAGAGCGTAAATTATTGGATAATTAATGTGCTAATTAACAATGATTAAGGAGGTAGTAGAATTGAATGAATGGTGTGATGAAAAATTCAACCCCTCAAAGAATCGATCTCTTGCAGGTTTTGTCCTCCAATTGGATTCCTCTGCTTCTGCTGCTAATAATATTATTACTTCGAGAGACGTGCAAATTTCTAGTTTATTCATTTCATTATAATTAATTCTACTTTCTACCCCTCTTGCCCTATCATGCATCTTTTTTTATTCCCCTTCTCACGTTTCTGCACGACGCTTACAGCTCAACTTCATCCATCATCCCATCCACCTCCCTTCTTACCAACATTTTTAACTTTAATCCTCATCATAACATAACAACCTCAGTTTTCTCTAAACATGTATCGTTGGATTAGGTTTTTTCATCTCACGTGTCAAGTTTAGAAGTTTAGTTGAAGTTCAAGACATTGCATTATTGTCAGGTCACAGTATCTGAATTATTGTTTGTTTTGGAAGTTTTAGTGTTTCGTTACGGATTATTGAATTAGATTTTTTCATGTCTTATGTGAAATCTAGTGTTCCGATCTCAAATCTCAGAGATATAGCATCGTTATGGTCAATCACTGTATTTGAAGTATTGTCCGTTTTGGAGGACAGTGGTCAGTCACAGTTTTATCCTTAAAAGATGCATCCGAGTTTTCTCCATTCATGGGTTATTGGATTAGGTTTTTCATGTCACATGTGAAGTTTAGTATTACAACCTCAAGTTCAACAGACTGAGTTATTGTCCGCTTTGGAGGTTAGCGTTTTGTTATGAATTATTGAATTAGGTTTTTTCATGTCACATGCGAAACTTGATATTTCGACCTCAAGTATCAGATATAGCATCGTTAGAATCAATCATTGTATTCAAGGTATTGTTCACTTTAGAGTTCATTGTTCTAGCGAAGGAAAATGATTAATGGTTTGGTTGGGTGATTCAAAACATTTTGGTGTAAAAACATGTGGGTGTTGGTGTTTGGGAGGGCATTTAACCTTATTATTGGCATATTGTAAGGATAAAACAAGGATTGAGTCAGATGGGCCTGACTCTGATCCCCAGGTTAATGAACCCAACCCTCAGTAATTTTTTGGATAAGGTTTGCTTTTGCTTACACACTTACTACTATCCTCACACCTTTTCTATATTTTAAGAAGAAAAAAAAAGGAGAATGTGATTTGGGAAATAGAAAAATAGAGAGGGGTGCAGAGAGCACGCGAGAAAGGAAGAAAAGATGTGTGTTTGTGTCAGCGATCATGTGACTGTGACTCCTTCTCAATCAAGCTTCGGTTGCTTCCAAGCTCATGCTATCATTTTTCCATTTTTAACTTATTTTCACACGTGCGTCCCTCACACGTGTCTTCTTCCTAACCTCACACCACGTGCACCGCACGCAATCACTTCTCTGTACACCTATAATACACCTTATACATCATTCTAACTATATGGAAATCACAAAAAAAAACAAATTCACAAGTATTAGAATTATATATAATTTTTTATGTGATGAAATTAAAAATAAATTTATAATTAAATAATATAAAAAATATAAAAAATATTAAAATAATAATATTTAGAGTTATAATATAATTGTATAAAAAATATGAGTTATAAGGTATATGATTCTAACATTTCAAGGGATGTTTTTTCTAATTTTGTTTTCTGAAAAAAGTTCAAAAGCATAATTTTTGTTTAATGAGATTTTGATTTTTGGATTTTTTTCTAGAATTTTATTTCCGAAATACAGTAATCTGAATTATTATTTTTTTTAATTATAGATTTTCACTTTCAGAATGAAGCACTTGGAAACTAAAAAAATGTATAGGGTGCAGGTTCAAAAAATTGAGTGTGAGAAAAATTTGCGTAAACTTAATCCTGCAAGAAGAATGTTGTCTAGTAATGGGTTTTGGTCTCTTTTGGACCACTTTCTTCCTGCACCCCATCAAATTTTTCCATGAACCCATCAAAATGTATATCTAATTCGTCATTATTCTGGAAAGTTCTTTCCAGAACATACTACGAAAAAATTATTTTGGAAAACACATTCTAAAATGTATATAATATGTTCTGAAAAGTTTATTTTGAAAATTCTGTTTTCCGATAATATATTTTATGAATTTCATAAAGTATATTCCAGAAACATTTCAGAAAAAATAATTTATAAGTGTTTTTAAAAAGGGTAAAACAATCTTTTCCGAAATTAATGGGGGTGCATGGAGAAATTTATTGGATGCAGGAAGAAATACCCAGGCTTTTGCTTTCAGCCCCATAATTTTTAAAATGACAATTCTATCTTTTTTCAGAATATATATTTTGAAAAAATTCTGAAACTAAGTTATCCGTAATAAGACTTTGGTAACAAGCATGAGAAGCAGATTTTGAGAACGCATGAAGTGTTTTTGCTGTTATGTTATCATGGACATAATATCAATTTAAAGAAAAATATCAATAATATGAGTTCTCATATTTTCCCAATTCAACAATTCAACACTGTGAGTTTTAAATGGTGTGTCCGTGTCAGACACACGTATCGGACACCGACACTTGTATGACACTTGTAAAACACAGTGAAGTGTCTAACTCAAAAAATATTTATTGAATTTTTGATAATTTTAACACAGTTCTAACACAATTTTTAAAAAAAAATATATTAATTTTCTAAAAACTCAAATTTATTGTATAATGTTTTATTATGATTATAAAAATAAATAACAAATTGTTTTGAACCAGTCATAAACAAATTGTGTTCGTGTCCATATCTATCCGTGTGTCTGTGTTGCATAATATTTAGCATTAAATTATTTCATTTATTAAATGTAGAAGAAAAATATTTTTTTATTAAAATATAAATTTATGTAAGGAAAATTTAAAAGGTTATGAACTGGTGTTTGAAAGTAGATAATGTTACAGAGTTAAACTAGGTAAGTTCCACTGTTCCTTTCACTTAAAGATAAAAAAGAAATGATGAATAATGTTCATGCATATACGTAAAAAGTTTTTTGATTGGGAGGAGAAGAGTTGAAGTAAGCAAAAACTGAGATAATTTTTTATTAATAATTTTGTGTGTTTTTTTTTTCTTTTGATTAACAATAAAAATTTAATAACAATAATTACTTTACGAGTGACTCAACCCTTATACATACCTATAAAAAATACACATTTGAGACACCCCACTACAACACGGGGTAAGAACCAAAATCAATCTAACACTACATACTCAAAAGAGACACACTCCAAACATATCAAGGAACATCAGAACAACAAACTTTAACCACCTAGACCAACAACCAACCGACCATCCCTCAAAACCAACATCAAACAACATAAAGATACCTGCAAACCTAAACAGAAACAAACAACTTATATCGAATTCAAACAAGATAAATGAACAAAACACCAATTAGAGATATTATTTAAATTTTTCATTATCATAATATATATATATATATAATATAGTTAAAATGTTGCTAAGTTTTCTCAATTACATAGAATTAATTTTATTATTTTAGATTCCAGAGCTAGAGGATTGCTATTTTGAGTTATAATATCATAGATTATCGTATTTTCACGATAAATTCAGTTTTTTTTTATATATAAACTATAATAACTTATCAAAAAAAAATTAATTGACATGAAATTTGTAATAAACACTGCTATATTAAATATCGAATAGTGGAATCTTACTATTATATTTTATGGAACTATTTGTTGAGTAATTGAGATAGTTGATAAGGAAGTTGAAGTCAAATAATTGAAATATAAATTATAAGGATTTTGATCTCGCAAAACTATTCAAGTTTTTTTACATAATATTGGTAAAGTAAATCATCACATTTAAGATATTATTTATTTTAAAATTTAAATTTTTGTTATAATTTAATTTTAAGAGATACTTAATACATTAAAAAATAAATGTGTATTCATTTTTTTTTATAAAGTAACTCAAACACTTATAAAAAAAAATCAGCTTTCTTTATTTAAGTTTAAGATTAAAATAAAAATAGGAAAAAAATTAATATATCTTGTCAAAAATTTATTTCTATTTTTGGAAAAGAAAACAAGAGAAAGTTTATGCATACTCCATCGATGAAACTTTTATGAGGTATGATCATAACTATATGGTCAATTTAAATTGATCCTTGCTACTTTATCAGTTGCTGCTGATATTACATATAAATCCTGATTAATTATTTTAATTTAAAAAAAATTAAAAAGATAGAATTTTTAATAAATTAAAAAAAAAATTATACATTTTATTTCTTTAAATCAAACTTAAATCTTACATTGTATATCATATATAGTTAATTGTGTAAAAATACTTATTTTTTGAAGGATATAATTAATTATAGACTTATCAACATCAATTATATCGTTTTTTTTTTCTAAAATAACAATGTAAAAGTATCATGCATTTAATTTTATAAAACCCTATTTTAATTTTTAATTTCTTGGTAAATATAAATAAGTGAGGAATGGAGATAAAATGTTTTGAAAGTTGTGTAATCTAATTGATTTAAGAGAAAATAAATAGAGAAAACAGAGAACAAAACAAAAAATATTAGAATAAGCCCCAAAACTTTTCTAACTTAACTATCATTTTATTCTCCTTTTTACTAGACAAAATTAATTATCTTTTCATACAATAATTATTTTTAAGTACAATATTTAGAAATGAGAGTTAAAATTACATTATTTCATATTTAAGGCGAATAAGTTAGAATATTTATCATGCAAATATTTAATAAAAAAATTATAAAATATTTTACCGTGTGTAATTTTTAAGTAATTAACTCATTTTGTACTATATTTGCTTAGATGGTGTATGAAGAACATGTCAAATGTCTAATAAAAATTTACTTATATTTTAAATGGGACTTATTATGTCATATAATTATTAAGTAATTAATTGTCATTTTTCTAAATTTTTATTTACATTTTAATTGTTTGCAACTTAAAAGATAATTTAATTATTATTATATATTTTTTATTTTATGATTTTCATCGTGTTATATTATTTTCTCATAACATTATATTAGAAAAAACTTACCAATATAAATCTAAACAACATAGAAAGTGTGAACTTTCTCGAATTCTCTTTTGTTTATAAATTCTTCGAGTTAGCATTTCATTCTCTTTCATTTCCATCAATTCAAGTTTTATATATTCTTGATCATATGTTGTCCAACACTATCTTTAAGGTAGATATTTTTTTCCCTACTTCACATTTTATGCAGTTTAGACTACTTCACAATTTATGCAGTTTAGACTTCTTGATACGTCCATGTCTATTAATTTGATTATGAAAAATGTTTGGATTGTGTTGGTAAGTGATATTTAAAGACATTAGAATAAGTGTGTTTTTAAAGGTGAAGTGATTGATCCTTCTAAAATTTTGTCCTTAGCACAATTAAAGGTTTAGTGTTGGCTTTCCTCAAAAGTACCTCCAGCGGGCTTCTCCTTCTCATGTTGGTGCCTAAAACCCCTTATTTGTATGTACTCGGTTGAAAGTTGCTTATAGGGCGGTCTGGTTGGGTTTTAATCTTTTTGCAGTTTTAGTTGGTGTTGATTATATACATAGTTGATGTTTCTTGTCAGTTTTGTTTAACTTTAAAAAAAAAATGAGTTTGTCTCTTTTATTATGTATACGAGTTTGACCATCCTTAAAATATGCCATTTTTTTTTGTCAATAAAAATAAATATGTTGTTTATAATGTATATTTATTTTATGAAAAACACAATCACTCATTTAACTCCTCTCCGAATCCATCTACATAGTGTGTGTTTTATGATCTACATCACCAGCACCACATTCAAAATGATGTTGTGGTTGTAGCAGCCAAGGTCCAACACTACCTTCATGGAGGACCAATTGTGCACATGGGAAATGATGTTTTGTGCCATGTCACACTTTAATCACATGGATTCCTTGTCATCAACAAGATCACAACGCTAATGCTCTCTAATGGATCATTCTAGTGGTGAATTCCATAGTGTCACTTACATCTCAACAATTCATCAAAATAAAATACAAAATATAACACAAAGAAAATCTTTAACTATCAAAGGAGAAAAAATAGGGTTTAATATTATTCAATTGTAAGTAAAATTATTAAAATAGGTTGATCCTCTATTTGTCGTAACTCATGTTATATAACATGTTACAAAGAGGTTGGTTCAATCTAGCTCACCTCAACTTACTTCAATTTTTTAAAAGTACTTTTAAAACAAAATAATAGTAAAAATATGACTACTCTCCTTAATAAAGATGAAAATAAAATCATTTATAAATTACTCACCTTTGCATATATCACCTTTGCATATGTATTTTGAGTTAGTTATGACTTATTTTTTATTTGTTTTTACTGAAAATTAATCGGAGAATTTTTTAGATGGAGACGAAACTTCCTTGCAAACAATAGTTTGATCGATCACAAGCCGGTAAGAATATTTTGAGTGTAAATAGTGTAGCCAGTATATTAAAGTTGAGTTTACTCTATGAAAGTCATTATTAGTTTATAGGTCTTTGTTGATCAAAACTCTTTAAGAATGCATCATATCGTTTTTATGAGACATAAATAGAGTTTATACTAACTGGATAATTATTTGAAATGTTTTATGGTCTTAATTGGGATAATGTATAGAAGTTACGATATTTTTATATCATTTAAGTTGCACAATATGCATAGTTTTCCATTTTTCTTTAGGAAAAAAAAGTGAGAGAATGAAAAAGAAAATTAAGGAACAAAAATGAAAAGTGGTAAGATATATTTATTTATAACAAAAAAAATATTTTAATTTCATATTTCGTTAATTATTTTATATTATTGTGATAAATAAAACATTAAAAAATTTAAACATGATCTATCGTGTTTTGTCACGTAGTTCATTATGTAAAAACAAAATTAACCATCACAACTTTTCTCTTCTCTTTTTTATGAAAAAATACAATGCATTTTCTTTGTTGTTGTTTTTTTTTGTATTTTTCATTTTTTTAAGTATAGTAAGTCATTTTTTTTTAGTTATAATATATGGTGATGTTTAGTACATACACAACAATTGCTTTGAGTTGTTTCAAACAAGTATGCTATTGGAGGAAAGTGAAGTCGTCATCACAATTTCTCAATAAAAACCAGCTGATTGTTGAAGCAACAATTGTTTAAAAATAAAAATCATTGTTTTATATTTTTTTCCATATCAAATATCAAAATGATCAATATGAAGAACAAGACACAAACCAATAAGATAAAAATGTAGAAGAAAATCAACACATAACATTTAAATATATCAAACTCATAAAAGGATCGAATAATAAATCTCTAATAAAATTTAAATAAAAAAAATCACAAAATCATTTTTTGTCAATCCTTTTTTTTTTTATATATTTTCTTCATGCTTCTTGTGTTAGTCTTATTAGTGATTTATGAGAGGCTTGTAAGTGGAGGAAAATGTGATAAAGTAATGAATTTTTTTTTTATGTTTTATTTGGAGTAGAGAATAAATTTGAGAGTAAAATGTCATGAAATTGAACTTAATTATATTAAGGTAAATAAAGTAAAAAAATAAAATAAAATTACGAAAGCATATGAATTTTATAATGGGTGTGATTGGAATTTTAATTGATAAAAAAATAAGATTACAAATTTATTTTTATAATTAAAAATAATTAAAAAATAATTTATTTTATTTTTATATTTTAATTGTTTGTAATTAAAACATTGTTTCTGATTATGTGTAAGAGTTGAGACTAAAAAATACGAATTATGTAAATTGTCGGAATATGAAAATTTATTAGAATTTTTTATTTCAATTAAAATAAATTTTAATATTATTAATTATGTAAATTTATTTTTTTAAAAATAAATAACCATATAATAAATTTATTTCATCATTACTTTTATTTTTATTAATATATAATATTTTCATTTTTATTAATTATTTGCTGAAAATTTGTTTTCGGGTAAAAAAAAATATATATATATTTTGGTGTTTTCACATGCATATGTGATTTTCTATTTTTTTTTTCACAATTAAACAAGAGTGTACATCCTATAATTATTCCCTTTTACTTCTTTACAAATTCATGAATCCAAATATGTTTTTATCCTTATATCTATGGACACTTAAAAATAACTTTATATGATATTTAAGAACATATAATATAATTTTAATTTCATTGTTAAGTATGATCTAATTATTTAACTTGACCAAATATTAATTGAATGTTTGAAGATGAAAATGAAAATATACAACATATATATCCAATGTTGACAAAGTGAGTAAATTAATATTTTAATGGAACAAACTTCACTTGTTATTCAATATTGGGGCAATAAAGATGTTATATCATTCACCAATAGGATTTTAGCAAAATATTTAAAAGAGAAAGATAATTAAATTTTAAGATATGGTTGATTGTTAGTAAAAAATGAACCAACATGATATTATATTTGCTGACAATTCTTCTAGAAGATCTAAGAAAGTGTATGATTATATCCTCAGAACTATCTCATCTTCAATGTGAGTCAATTAAATTTTTAATGGAACAAACTTCACCATGAAGATGTTAAGTCATTCACAAATAGAGATATTTATTGATATCTTCAATTTTTTTTTTCAAATGTATACTTATATTATCTTATAACTCAAAAACATTATTTAAAATTGATGAATATGACACATCATCATCAACATCATGCCTTGCAAAAACAAAACATAATTAAAAAAATAAAAAATAAAAAAAAATCATAAAAACACTAGTCATATGCTAAAGAAAGGAACCAAGTTACACTAATATATTAAATTAAAAATTTACTTATAGTTTTGTGTGTGAGGAGAAGACAACGAGAAACAACATAATAATGTAATTATATATTAAGAAATAATATTTTAAGATGTAACAACTACTACTTTAGTTTTATTTATTATTTCCCCTAAATCAATATAGTCTCACATGTTAGCGATTTATATACTCCCTCCTCCCTCAATTCACTGAGGTGTCTTTTCAGGACAAAATCGTGACGAAACATCGATATTCAAAGCGAATAATACTTCAGATAGGGTGATTAATCCTAATGATACTATCTTTCCAAATTAAGATCAGAACATTAGCGTCCATCTTCTCCTTCAACCCATTCAATAACGAGCGGCCTCGACTCCAGATGATGTAAGACTATATTGAAATACGAAAAACCCTAAACATTATCCATTGTTAAATATTTATTTAAATGAGTGAAATTCTTATTTTACATTTTTTTCATAAGAAATAGGTTTTTTTTTTTTTTCTGAATGGACTAGGTTGACATGCCACATTATTTTGACTGCTCTGCAAACAATATTTCACAGTACACACCTACCATTTCATCCCATCATGTCACATCCCATTTCCCATCTCACACATCATATCACCCTCCATTCAGGGTCATGTCGTGCAGGGAATGCAATGTACGTATGTATGCCACATCACAACATGGATATGCCATTCCCATCCATATCTTCCACTTTTTATTTTATTTTATTTTTTACTTTTAATCTTTTCTTTTTTCTTAAATTAAATTTATAAAAAACTTTATTCAATAGAGAGACGCATGCGATATGGTCATGATTGTGTCCTAGTCTGATGCATAGCCTTTTTGTGTATTTTAAGACTCTGATCCGCGCATTATCTTCCCTCTTTTTTCTATTATTTTCCCCATTTCACTCCCAAACACATTTTCCCTAATCACGCTTTTGCCCTTTTCCTCTTTCCTATAATATAAAACAATCTATATGTATAATTTTTAAAATATAAAATAAAAAACACAAATTTATACATTATATAATTATAATTATATAAATTTATTATATAGTGTTTGGAGTGCCAAGTGGCGTCATTGGATAGTTCGGTCCATTTGTCCAAACACTCTCTCTTCACTCGTGCAGTTCATTCTCCGAAAATTCTTATTCTTATTTAATTTAGTAATATTTTTTAAGAATAACAGTGCCGGATTTGGCTACAGAGTGGGGAAGCAATGAGAGCAGTGAGCAAAAAGAAAGGGTGAATCTGAAGTTGCAGAGAGAGAGAGAGATAGGGTTTCGTTTCACCTTTCTTCTCACTCTTCTTTCTAGGAGCACGCACTCGCGCACAATAACAGAGGCAAATTCACACTTTCGCAGTGCCAAAGATTTTCTGCCAAATTCACACATCCTATCGTCTCCTCATGTCTTATCATCGACCGTGAAACGATGCTTCGCAGATTCGATTCCAATTTGCGCAAAGCGATGGACGGAGATCGCTGAAGCGGCCTCGTTTGATCCGGTGGACGAACCAGATCGTTGCTGCTGCGCGAGATCGATCGCGCACGTGAGGTGATAAAACGGTGCGCACTCGATCTTAGTTAGGGATAGTGGTTGAAAGCAAAACAAGGAGTGGAAGTGAGGATTTGAATTGGCTGCTGTGGAAATAATGTCCTGCAAGGATGGTAGCAAAAACGGAATGGATAACGGGAAGTATGTCCGTTACACACCTGAGCAGGTTGAAGCCTTGGAGAGGCTCTATCACGATTGCCCCAAACCGAGTTCCATTCGCCGCCAGCAACTCATACGCGAGTGCCCCATTCTCTCCAACATTGAGCCCAAACAAATCAAGGTTTGGTTCCAGAACAGAAGGTTGTTACCCTAACTAACTTCGCTGTGCTTCCATTATTTTAAACCTTTTCCCTTTTTGAGCTGTTTTTCATTGATTCATGCAACTGGTTGCAATTTTTTGTTTTCACCGCTTTAACGTGGCGGTGTTGCTGTTTGAGTGTGCGTGTTGAGGGAACTGGAAAATGAATGTGAAATGAAGGGTTTGTGAAGTTTTGGTGGCGGTTTGTCGGTGTAACTGGTTTGTTTTGTTTTTGTGAGTTGTTCAGATGTAGAGAGAAGCAGAGAAAGGAGTCGTCGCGGCTGCAAGCTGTAAATAGAAAGTTGACTGCGATGAACAAGCTGCTGATGGAGGAGAACGATAGGTTGCAGAAACAGGTGTCTCAACTGGTGTATGAAAATGGTTATTTTCGTCAACACACCCAAAATGTAAGGATTTTGTTTGTTGGGGGCTTTTTAATTAATGATTCCCAATGTAAAAGACTACGGAGTTTGATATATATTTTTTTAATTTGTGTAGTTTTAGTAAATTTTGGATTTTCAGTGATTATCAACTATTTCATAGCTTTTGTATGTTAATGTTTTAGCATGGTGCTTTCGATGCAGGCTACGCAGGCAACCAAAGACACAAGTTGCGAATCAGCGGTGACGAGTGGTCAGCACAGTTTGACAACTCAACATCCCCCACGGGATGCGAGTCCTGCAGGGTTAGTGGGAGTATGATTATTGGGTCCCTTTCTGCTACTGTGGTCTGTGACAACTTGGCTGTGTATTTATGACTTATGGAATCGTGTCTTATTTTTTCCCCAGGCTTTTGTCCATTGCAGAAGAGACTTTAGCAGAATTTCTTTCTAAGGCTACTGGGACTGCTGTTGAGTGGGTCCAAATGCCTGGAATGAAGGTATCCTTGAAATTCTTTTCATTGTTTGATCAATTTGTTATTTTATTCTCTACTTATTTCATACGAATAGAGCATAACAGAGCGGTAAAAATATTGTAAATTTGTCATTTACCACTCCACGTTCAGATAATCTTTGCCAATGATCTTCATTCTTTTGAACTAATTTGTGACGTAACGTGTTTCTATAAAAAAATTATAAAATCACATTTCTTTGCTAATTCTTGTTGAATGTGCACAGCCTGGTCCGGATTCCATTGGAATCGTTGCTATTTCTCATGGTTGCTCTGGTGTGGCAGCAAGAGCTTGTGGTCTAGTGGGACTAGAGCCCACTAGGGTAAGTGGTCGAGATTTACTATTATTTACATTACTATTGATTGTCTGGCTCGAGTTTATCGGTTACATGGTCAAATATGCTTTTTTCAGGTTGCAGAAATCCTCAAAGATCGGCCATTGTGGTTTCGCGATTGCCGAGCTGTTGATGTTCTCAATGTGCTGCCCACAGCAAATGGTGGAACCATTGAGCTGCTTTATATGCAGGTAAAGTAAAAAATCGTTGTGCATGAATGTAGGCTTTTTTTTATCTCAATGGATTGGAACCAAATATTATATTTGTATGCTAATTTGTTGCTTTTGATGATCAGCTATATGCACCAACCACATTGGCACCTGCCCGAGATTTCTGGTTGTTGCGCTATACCTCTGTTTTAGAAGATGGAAGTCTAGTGGTAAATGATTCTAAAAATTCCTGTCCAAAAAATTGTATTTGATTTGATATTATGGTTAATAACAAACCTCACCCATGTAATGATCTAACCTAGTGTTTAGTTCTCCTTCAAGACATGTGTCTAAATCATTCTCAATGTGTGCCTTAGATCTGTGAGAGGTCTCTTAAAAACACTCAAAATGGTCCAAGCATGCCTACTGTGCAACACTTTGTTAGGGCAGAGATGCTGCCTAGTGGGTACTTAATCAGACCTTGTGAAGGAGGTGGTTCCATCATCCATATTGTTGATCATATGGATTTAGAGGTACATTAATTTGAGTTGCTGCATTAATAATTATATTTTGCATTAAACTGACGTAAGCATGTTTATACTATTATTAGCCATGGAGTGTACCAGAAGTGCTACGGCCACTGTACGAATCATCAACAGTGCTGGCTCAGAAGACAACTATGGCGGTATGGTTGTTCTGTCTCATTTCCTGATGATTCAACAGCATGCATAATTTGTTTCTTTTTGTTCCTATTTATATCTATATGATTATAATATTTAATTTTATAGTAACAGTATTGATTAATAGATTTAAAATGGGAAACTCTTTTTAATTTTTCAAGTAGGCCCTACGTCATTTAAGGCAGATCTCACATGAAGTTTCTCAGTCTAATGTCACTGGGTGGGGTAGACGACCAGCAGCTCTACGAGCTCTTAGCCAAAGATTGAGCCGGTTAATATATTCTACTTAAGTGGTGTGGCTTTTGTTCAAAGTCTTTGGAAATAAATTTGAATCTCACGTCTATTTTATGTTATGTCAGGGGTTTCAATGAAGCACTCAATGGGTTCACTGATGAGGGATGGACAACAATTGGCAATGATGGTGTAGATGATGTTACTATTCTAGTGAATTCATCCCCTGACAAATTAATGGGTCTGAATCTTCCCTTTACCAACGGATTTCCTTCTGTCAGTAATGCAGTGCTATGTGCCAAAGCATCCATGCTATTACAGGTCAGGATTCTTTGATTCAATTAATTTCCTTTAAATTATAAAATAAAAATCGTATCAGTCAAATATGTCTATTTTGTTGCTGTTCACAATTTTTTGGATATTTGTGGAAACAGTTTAAGCTCATATTATTATATTGTAAACGTCTGTCCAATGCATAATGTTTAGTGCATGGTCCTGTCTTTGCATTGTTAGTTCAGCACATGCTCTATTCAAATTATCATTTATTGTTAGTGGTAACACCAATTCTTAGTTAATAAAAAATTGCTCAGATGGAATAAGGACTTGTTTGAGCAGTAATCAACCTTTGTAATGAATTATTGGTGAACATGCCTTGATAAGAACCTTTAAGAATCACATCACAAAAGCTATCTGTTTGTAGTTGGAGAGTCCAAGACATTATAAACCCCATACTAGAATCCCTTATTTCCTATGTGGAACCCACGTCCCATAACTTGGAATTTGAAGCTAACAATGCCCTATTTGTTATATGATTATTATTAACGCCCTTTGTTTGTTATGTTGTCTTCCTAAACAAAAGTATCTCCCAGAAAATTTGTCTAACTGAAAAATGGTTTTCAGTTGCAGACATCTGATTGTTTATATTGAGATTTTGGTCTTACATTATCCTGATCTTAGACTGTTTCCACATGTAATTTCTCTTGTCCAGAATGTGCCCCCTGCCATTCTCCTAAGGTTCCTGCGGGAGCATAGATCTGAATGGGCAGACAACAATATGGATGCTTACACAGCTGCTGCTATTAAAGTTGGTCCTTGCAGCTTATCAGGATCTCGTGTTGGAAATTATGGAGGTCAAGTTATACTCCCTCTAGCGCACACAATTGAGCATGAAGAGGTGATAAATTCGTTCTAATTATGCAATAGAGCTTGTAATAGTTTTGCAATTCAACAATTACTAACTTCTATATTGCTCATGCTAGTGTTTGGAAGTCATTAAATTGGAAGGAATTGCTCATTCTCCTGAGGACACGATAATGCCCAGAGAAATGTTTCTCTTACAAGTAAGTTTTATTTTCCTCATGTGGCTTGTTCCATGCTTCACTCTTTCAGAATGAAGGAAAAACCCAGTTTCCTTGTTCTGATTTATGCATACAACACTAATAGGTTAGAAAGCATAATGTGAAACGGTAGTCATAACATTTAAAATTTAGTACAGGTCTTGACATTCTTATTTTTTGGTCGTCTAAGTTGTGCTTTCTATATGCTCTGAACTAGTTAGTCATCATTAAATACTCCTGACTAAAATAACGATTGGAAACTTGGTATACATAAGAATTCATTGTTCTCGCTTTCTTCTTTCTTTGATTTATATGACGAGAGAAAAAAAAAATTATATCCTCAAGCCTCTTTAATGGATAGGTAGATATGTGAGTTTCTTTCTTATAATTAATTTGTTGTTGGTTTGGCAGCTCTGCAGTGGAATGGATGAGAATGCTGTGGGCACCTGTGCTGAACTTATATCTGCTCCAATTGATGCTTCTTTTGCTGATGATGCCCCCCTTCTACCTTCCGGATTTCGCATTATTCCTCTCGAATCTGGAAAGGTTTTCCTCATACATTGTTGAACCAATTGATTTGTTTGTATTATCCCCAACAAGAATATTTTAGTTATTGCAAGATAGGCTAGGTCGTTGAAAGAAAGCTACATCACTGCTAAAATAGGGCTAGATAAAATGGGAAATAAAGACTGAAATTAATACTCAGGTTTAAAAGAGGAATACATTTTTATAGCCCCAATTAGTGCTAATCAATGAATAGTATACATCCATATCACATTATTTTAAAAAAAATTAATTTGTTATATAACTATCTGACTCTACCTAATGTAGTCTTTTAATCACTTTATTTTTGGTTATAATTTAGTCTCTCTACTCCCCTCCTAACTTTTGCCTCATACATTGTTGAACCAATTTTCTTGTTTGTATTTTTTTCGGACTTATTTTAAAAAAAATTAATTTGTTATATAACTATCTGACTCTACCTAATGTAGTCTTTTAATCACTTTATTTTTGGTTATAATTTAGCCTCTCTACTCCCCTCCTAACTTTTGCCTCATACATTATTGAACCAATTTTCTTGTTTGTATTTTTTTCGGACAAGAATATTATAATTATTGCAATGAAATGTTTTCAGGAAGCTTCCAGCCCCAATCGCACCCTTGACCTTGCATCTGCCCTTGACATTGGCCCTAGTGGAAACCGAGCCTCAAATGAATGTGCTGGAAATTCCAGCTGTATGAGATCTGTGATGACAATAGCATTTGAATTTGCATTTGAAAGCCATATGCAAGATCATGTAGCATCTATGGCTCGCCAATATGTTCGGAGCATTATATCATCAGTCCAAAGGGTAGCATTAGCACTTTCTCCTTCTCATTTGAGTTCACAGGCAGGGCTCAGGTCACCATTGGGAACTCCTGAAGCACAAACCCTTGCTCACTGGATCTGCAACAGTTACAGGTTTGTAAACTTTACTGCTTGCACACTACTGAGGCTCAGGCTCATGCAATGTGTTTTAAGTTGTGTGAGACCATTGTTTTTTTAAGGATGGTCACCAAATTTAATATTCTGTCTCATTCAATAAAGAAATTAAGTTGCTAGATTTGGTAGATTTCATATAGATAGTGAAATTTCCTCTTTCTTGATTGTGAATTCTTGTCTTCCAAACAAATCCTACTGCTTTCATATTTTGCTCGTTTTGGAGAATAATCTTACCGGAACAAATGCTGAGTTCTGTAATAGATGCACCATACTTGGGCAGCATGGCACTAGAAGTCATGCAAATACCCCGATCTATCTTGCAAAATCTTGTGTCATCAAAACTCTAACAAGGATTAATTGAGAGACTTCAATTTAAAATTCAATATCTATATATGGATTCCATTGATATTTTTTACATCTTTCATAAATTCACTGTACTCACAAATTTGTGACCCAGAAGTTTCCTACCTATTTTTATAGTTTTATAAAGTGGTGTTAAAAAATTCATTGATATTGCTTTGGTTCAACCAACGAAACATAGGGTTTAGTTTCTTATGTAGGGCTTCAGCCTTTTTAGGCATATCTTTTCGTTAAAGGAATATTAAGCCCAAACACCAATTTTCTAAGCTCTTAAAAATGAAAGTATTCTATCGTTTAATGAATGGGAAAGCCAAAAAAGTGACCTTCTATAGAAAAGCTAATTTAAAGTAGTTTTTTAGATTTGAAGGAGTTTAGCTTTAAAGACAAAAGAAGCTTTAGAAAATCGGGACCAAAGTTTCCTAAGTAGTTCCATTTTGTGCTATTACTTGTTATTTCTAACTCAGTCAGATCTAGCATAGAAGAACTCTATGAAGTTACTGTAATGGTTATGTACCTACTATTTTTCAGTGTAATTAATGATAGATGCACAGCTTTCTCCTGACTATTTTAATTTTGTAGGTGCTACTTGGGTGTGGAGTTACTCAAATCTAACAACGAGGGGAATGAATCTTTGCTGAAGTCCTTGTGGCATCACTCAGATGCAATATTGTGCTGCACTCTGAAGGTATAAATTTATTTCAACTTCATAGCACATGTGACATATATCTATTTCGGGAACCTTCTGGGGCCATAATGCAATTCAAATTTCTAACCTGAAAAGGATAAAAGGTTATACTCTGAAGTACAGGGTATCAACATGGACCAAAGCCCCAGTGTCCTATTAAAATGTGCTAGATGGAGTAGTATTCAGCTGGTTTGCCTTGATAATCTGCTCCAAGCTCATTTTCTATGCAGTACTTGACAAGGAGCTTTACTTATCAGTGTTTCAAGTCTATCATATCATTTATTCTTTATAAAAATATAGTGCATTTAAGTTATAGAACAGAAATGGATGACATTATTTGATAGACTCATCTAACTTTGTGCTAACAGTGTCAATGACTTGGAAAACAGTTTCAACAATAACTACAATCATGATATACGCTATCTTGTTTGAGAGCACGTTCATTTAGTTTTTGTTTATGCAGGCATTGCCAGTGTTCACTTTCTCGAACCAAGCTGGGCTTGACATGCTGGAGACCACCCTAGTTGCATTACAAGATATATCTTTGGAGAAAATATTTGATGATCATGGACGAAAAATTCTCTTTTCAGAATTTCCCCAGATAATTCAACAGGTCTGGTATTTTTCTGTAGTAAAGCAGTGTGAACTTGCTCTCTTTTTTCATAATTTATTTTTTGTCCCTTTCTGATTTGGATGTATGTTGTCAACATAACTGATACTTCAATTAATTTCTCCTTTTTTGGTAGGGTTTTGCATGTCTCCAAGGTGGTATTTGTCTTTCAAGCATGGGGCGACCCGTCTCATACGAGAGAGTTGTTGCTTGGAAGGTGTTGAATGAAGAAGAGAATGCTCATTGTATTTGCTTTATGTTTATGAACTGGTCTTTTGTTTGACCTCATGTTCCGATAACACCTGTGCTTATTGTATCTAAGTGTTAGATAAAGATTTACTCTTTAAGACACGTGATAGTTGGTCTTTTACTGTATTTGCTCTAAATACTTGGCTTGCATATTATATGACTATTTATCTTCACTTGTTTGCTTATTCAACCTCTGCATAATGTTTCACCTTCTGATTTGCGATAAATTTATAATGATACCCTGAATTGAGTGAAGAAAATGTTTGATCCACCTTAAATCTTAATTTCCAAAGTAGTCACATGCAATAAGGGAAATTATTTCCTTCTATATCGTAGTGCTACTATACACAATTTACTATCATCAAATTTCTTTCTGTATTATATTGCTGTGCACAGTTTACAATTATCAAACTATATTGTATTGCTATGCTCAGTTTACAATTATCGAACTGGGTTAGCATAATCTAACAAGAAGATAAATAAATAGCGATATTACCCTAAGCTTCTCTAACAAGTGATTGTTAGGATTGTTTAGTTTCACAAGTTGGCTGTCATTTAGAGAAGTGAGGCTTGTATACCATTCTGTCAAAAAATAGAATACGATTGGATGTGAGGCAGTTTCTGGCAGGTCCTTTTCTTCTCAGGAAAGTGTAGCTTGGATTGACAGATGAATAAACCCAAGAAAAATGTTAATCGATCCCCTAAAGCTTCTGATTCAGAAAGTGTAATATTTGTCACAATTTTTATGATAAAATCAATTATTTATTGATGTTTTAATCATTATTATTAGACAGTTTGTTCTCTTAACTCAAGAATGATGCATCTTGTTGGGTATTAATCTGTGCATTTTTTCTGCTCATTAGAAAAAGTGGTCCAGGAGGAGCTAAGAGGACTGCCCAACCGGCAACTGCGTCAATGACAACGTCAAATTAATAGTTTCAGGCTGGTGTAACATCAAAGGTTTGCAATAATTGTATATGATATCTACAAATTCAGTTACTTGTCGGTATAACTCAGCTTCAAAATTATGAATGTCCTTTAGTCAACATCTCCTAATAACTCTTCACACTCATGCCATTTACTCTGCCTCACTAACAGCCTCACACACATCATTTCCAAATCAAAACTACTTTATTACTGTAATATAAATTGTGAGGCCATTCAACTACACCTCTTCCTCTTGGCCAAAACCCCTGGTGTAATTAGAACCTAAATTTAGCAGAAAAAAAGGAAGAGAAGAGTGAGTTTCTTTTTTCATCTCAGTAGATATTCTCCAACAAATAATGTGTGGATGGATGATTCCCTTCGTCACGTGTGTTAATTAATTAGACTCAGGCTTCATGTCATTCACATATTCATTGATTTAGATGTACAGTTACATATCTATATCATCTTTATTCGTAGTAATTACTGGAATTCAGCATCGTATGAGAGAGGCTTCTACTTTATTTAATTACTTTCCTTCTACCTTTATGGGGTTCACTCCTCGTGAAATGGAAGTTCATGTATGTGGAGGAAATTAAGGTCTGCTATATCTCTGGCTTCTTCCTTTCCTCCTTTTTGGTGTAAAGAACTTTACCCCAAAAGAAGAAAGCCGAAGCAGGTATATACATATGGTTTCAGTATGGTAGCATGTGAATACCCTACAACTTGTATTGGTGCTAGGTTGGTATTGGACCACATCTCATCGAAAGAAGCTTTTAGAAATGGAAACAACCTTGTTCACTGCATCAGTTATGAAACATGCCATTACCTAATTATCATTCTAACCAAAAGGCCACCTTCTCACAAACATTTCCTTATGTAGCTTGTCACATTCATGTGTAAACTGAACATGAACATTACCATTCTGCTCCTCATTATGTCAAACTTTATTTTAAGATCCATTGTCTCAAACCAATTGCATGCATTCATTTTTTTCATTCTATTTCTTTGTTACCCCTCAAGAGTTGCATACCTATACCTAGTGCAAAGGAGGAAAGAGAAAGTTGTATCTGGTTAAGAATTTTTTTTATCAATGAATAAATTAAAACATTTGAGCATATTTTAACCCTTATAAAAAAATAGTCTATTATAAATTCCATAAATCAATAGAACAATTTTTTTGTAAAAAGTTACTCCTCAAAAAGGGGAATGAAGTGAGTATCAAACATTGAAGCAAGTATGAATAAAGATTCTAATAGTATAAAACAACCACATAATATTTATAATAAAATAATAATTTTGTTAGGAGTTTGTGTAGATAAAGTGTTCGAGAATATCAATGTTCATGCTGGAAATTGCAATTTCAGAACCATTTTTTACACGATTAATCTTTATATATATAATCTAGGAATATGTGTAGTTAAACTTATTTTTAATGGATAAGAAATTTGAGTTAAATCTTTCCCAACAATATTGCCTTCCTTGGCCATTACTTAAATTAAAAGTTTTATTAAGTAGGGTTTTTTGCTTTTAATACATAGAATTGTTTCTAAACTGCGGAACAATATTAGGATGCATGATCGAAGTTAATCCCATACATAAAACTAATGAAATAAGTGTTTAATGTGGGAATTTATTTTCCAATAAAACAACGGGTCAAAGTCTGCACATGCTAAAATTCTTAAATATAAATGTATACTAATACTAATTATATAATTATATATGAATATTTCAAACTGAAAAATACTATTCTATGAATTTTTTTATCAAAAAGAAAATATATAATAAATATAGTTCTTAGAAGTGGTTCAACCTTCTTAAAAACTAAAAGAGACATACAGCTTATTAGCTAAAAATTGAATTAAAATTCAAAATTAAAATTTAAAGATCAATTCCGCTATCATATCAGTAATACATACCTAAGGTTCTAAATACCAATAACCGCTATTCAGCTATCATATCAATAATACATACCTAAGGTTCTAAATACCAATAACCAGTATCATATCAATAATACATACCAAAGGTTCTAAATACCAATAATAGAATAGAGCTTCTAGGCACCATAGAGAATATGAGGTGTAGAATATTAATCAACACGAAATCCTCTTCCTCTGAAAATGGGGTGGTGATTGACTAATTTCCAATCCTTTTCTCTCTCGAAAGAAAGCATGCATGCATGCAGCATGTGTCGTAACCTCTTTTTTTAAGACACAACCACCAAGCACGGAACACAGTACTAAGTAGTGAAACATAGAGATAACAACAACAAAAGAAGGACACGAATCTTTCAGATCAGATACACATTTATTTCAAATTTCGAAAAGCTATACAACTCATTTCCATTGCTTTTCTCATTAAATCTTTCGTGAAAAATGTAGCAGCTTCACGATTATGGAAAACTACACTTGAGTTTCTTAGATCCACCCATCTTCACAACTCTCACATTCACCCAACCAAGTAGAACTATTATAAATACCATTGCTCCTTCCTTCTTCAAGTTTTTTTATATAGTTCATTGTTGTTTCCATTACAACACTCTTAAACTCACACCCCATTTTGCAACAATCATACCCTAAACCTTAAACTTCTGAGATATCCTTTCTTCGTTCTCGATCCATTATGGCACCCCATGGAGAGTCTTTGACTAGCTCTTTCTCTAGGAAAAGCAACATGTCAAAGCCACCAAAGCTTGCATCTGAGAACCTTCAACGAACGGTCTCAGACATCTCTTTTGAGCTGACCAAAGAAGAGATCGATGGTCTAAAGCTAACACCAATATCTGAGGTTGAGAATGCCAAGTGTGAGTGCTGTGGGATGTCTGAGGAGTGCACACCCGAGTACATAGACCGTGTGCGTGAGAAGTTCAATGGGAAGTGGGTGTGTGGGTTGTGTGGTGAGGCAGTGAAAGAAGAGTTGGAGAAAAATGGAGGGGAAAAAGAAGAGGCCTTGAGTGCACACATGAGTGCATGTGTTAGGTTCAACAAATATGGTAGGGCTTTCCCTGTTCTTTTCCAAGCACAGGCCATGAAAGAGATGCTCAAAAAGAGCACTCTAGACGGTAGAAGGGCTAAGTCCATTAGCCCTAGGGACAAAGGAGGACCAAAGAAAGGAGGCATTGCTCGTAGTTCTAGCTGCATTCCAGCACTCACAAGAGAAATCAATGATATCAAAATAGCCAATTAGTGTTGCTACATGCAGAAAGAGTCTTGAAATATCAGTAAAGTTCTTACATCTATGAGTATATTCCAAACACATGATACAACACCCAAAACTATGTCAAATCTATGAACTAATTAGTTATGGATTCATGTAGAAAACTTTGCTTACTATTATTCTCCTAGTTCTACCTTAGTATCTTAATCTTTTTAATGTTAGTAGAAGTGCAAGCCTTTTTTCGTGTAGTGCAAGACATGGTTTATCTTTAGCTGACTATACTTGTTATTGGATAGCGAGATTTGGAGTCATAAGAATAAGATTATATTTAAAGGTGGAGTGTTTGACTTTTCTGAGATCTTTTCTTTAGCTCAATTGAAGGTTTGATCTTAGATTACTTCTAAATCCCCTTCTGTTTGTTTTTCTTATTCTGATTGAACACTTGCTGAGACTTCCATTGTATCTACTGTAAGTATTAAGAACTCCACACATCTCGTTCATCTGGTTTACAAATGCTTCCATGGCTATCTTTCAGGACAAAAAATGGCCTTATTATGTTGAAGAAGAGCGAATTTGATGACTTCTGAGGGTTTTTTGGTTTGTTAGTAACCTTTCACTCCTTCAAGGGTTGTTTCTTCTGAGATCTTGTTTGCATTTCCTTAACCAGAGAGGGTTCTTCTTTTGTTTTTGTTCAGTGGTTTTGTGTAACCTTGTCAGATGTACTCTCTACTTTGTCACTGATCATAATAAAGTGCAACAAATTTTACTTCATCATCTCAATGTTGTCTCTAAAGGCTAAGAATAATAGCATAGAATCATCATCTTCATCACTGAAAAACTTATGAACTATATATTTTTTGTTTTTCAATATTGAAAAATAATATTTAATTGCATATAATGTAATGTTATTTAGAATTACTTGGTCGAACAGCACAATAACATATAGTACCAGAAGATTCTCAATTTCATTTGATAGTTCAAACTAGTCATTAGTAAAAAAATAATAGTTTTTTAAAATAACTATATTTTTATTGAAATTTTATCTTTCAATTTTTCAAAGAAGCAAAGTTATCTCTTAATTAATTATAATCTATTTTCGTTAAAAAATTAAGTAATATGGAAGTCAATCCATTGAATTAAATTTAATTGTTTTACAAATACCAAAAATATATAAATATATCTCCATCTACCAAAAACGTACCTTAAAATAAATAGATTATAATTTATATTTTTATAATCACAATATTTCTATGAATTATTTATGGCTGAAAATAAAAGACTATGTAAAGTGTTTCAAAAGCAAAAAAAAAAAAGACTTGTTTGAATAAGGGTTAAAGACACTGTAAAAATAAGAAAAGCAAAAGTAAAATGAAAAGAAAAAGAATGTAAACTTGTACTAGGTTGTTGCCTTCTGAAGAAAACTGATAAATTTAGAGAGCAGTTAATATAATTCAGGTTTATATAAAGCCTTAGAACAATAAAATCATTTTTTTTCTTTTCAATTTTTTTTTTTGTAAAAGAATAATAAACCTTAATTATCATTAGCTAATAATGAATTTATAAAATATTTATATTCATATTTTTTTGTTTAAAGCAAAAACTTTTTACCAACCTTTTCATGAATGCATGAAAATGACATAAAATAAGGTGCGTAACTCCTTTTCACAGCCTGTGACAGCCCAGTACAGCCATATATAAAAGGGGCTAAAATAATAGCAAAAAATAGACATAAATATTATTTTTAAATAAATGAAAATTACTGTTTTATTTTTTTTTTCTACTGGTACGACCGGACGATTCACTAAGTCGGTCAGCACTCAAACCAAGTTATCGCCTAAACCATGGCGAGAAGGCCACGTGTCGGCACGTGGCCGACCGACTCTTAACGTTGAGTCAATGATTGACCAAGTCAGCAGGGTTAATCTGTGGTTAAGAGTTGTTTAGTGCAACCCTAAACACGAGTCAATTCCCTAATCTGACCTACTAATGAAGACTCATTAAGATAATATAAATAACACGTATTTTAAGAAGAAAGATACGTCATAATTTACGGTACTCTGACACCTGAGTGCCAACATCCCAACTGACTTGAGCGTTTGAGTGCCTTCTGTAGGTATCATCCTCGCCTGTGGAGCCAGACAACCGAAAGAAGGAAGGTGCAACAGAAAGCTTGGAGCGTCGTAGACCGACAGAAGGTGGAAGCAGGAACAATCTTTCTCTATGTCCCTAATCCGAGAACAATTTTAATTAAAATGTTTATGATTTGTTAAATTGTATTTTTCTCATAATTTTCAGGCATTGACGAATCTTATAAAATGTTCCATTAATATACCAAAAACAAGAAGAATGTGCAAGAATTAATGGTGTGACATTTACGTATAGTAAAGTATGAACGAATATTCATACTAATGGATTTCTTCGTACTCAAGAAAAGAGTATTTGCATGAAGAGTTAATACGTGTATATTAGATATATTAATCCGTTAAAAAATTTAAAAAAATATATTAAAAATTGTAACACTGATTTTATTATTTTAATTAGTTCAGTTAATAAACATTACACCATGAAAATTATTAACAAATGTATTTACCATATTAAATATTCATATGCTTGTAAATAAAAGTATACTAATTAATTATGAAATTAAAATAGCTTTTTATAAGAAAATTTTCATTTCAATTAATTGAGTAATTGAAACACAATTCAACATTTCACTTTATACTAATGTTCTAAACCACACGTTTTTCAACGCACGTGAGAACTGTAGAATCTCTTTAGATGTTCAACGCACTTAACTTAAGGCAACCCTCCTCCACCAATCATGGTGAAAAGTTGAGAAAAACGCCATAAAAACTAAAGAAAAGTTTCTTTTAACACTAAATAGTAAACAACACACATTTCACAATGAATTATAATAATAATTTTAATTAAAAAATAAAATAACAATTTATTGGAGGTGTGAAGTGTATGTATTTTAGTGTGTGTTGTTAAAGTATCATCACCCAAAAACTAATTAATTAGATCAACTAAAAAAAGGTAGTGTAAAAGAAAAATTTTCAATTCAAAATAATTCTCCTTCCATCTCTACAATAAATTTTAAAAATAAAAAAATAATTATTATATTAACTAAATTATATTATAGATTAAAAAAATTACTGATCTTTAAACTAGTTTATATTATTAATAAAATTTATAAACAAATTTATAAATTAATGAAAAATTAGATATTAATTTATAAATTTTATTAATAATAGAAAATGATCTTAAATATTAATAATTTTTTTAGTAATATTTAATTTAGTCATAATTAATTATTTGTTTTGTCTAAAATTTATTTTTATTTAATAATTTTTTACTGATTAATTTTTTTCCTCAAATATCTTTAATTAAATATTTGAAATAAATCATAACTTTTTTAAATTTGATTCAAGAATATAAGTATCAAAACATCTTTCAAACTTAAAATATTTAAGGGTAATTTTGAAACATTTATACAAACTATAAATTTATTACTTAGGTGAATTGTTTGAAAGGTTATTTCAAAGTTGAGAGAGTGTTGAACTATGTAGCATTGATACTCGCACAGATATTAATACGATACGAAGATACAAATTTATATATTATATAAATTGACAATAGTTTGTTCAAAAGGATTTGTTCCTTACTTTTATAATCATATTAAAATTTTATACAATAAGTTTGAATTTTTAAAAAATTAATGTATTTTTTATTTTTAAAATTATGTTGGAACCGAACTAGAATTATCATAAATTCAACATATATTTTTTAAATTAAAAATATTAAACCGATATGTGTCTTATGAGTGTCGTGTGTCTGATAGATGTGTTCAACACGGATACATCATTTAAGCGTTATAGGTGTTGAATATTATTAAAATATCTTTGCATGCTCTCAAAGGGTTTATTCTAGGGTAGGTTGATTCAAGTGCAAAACCAACACATTTTTCTTCCCCTTTTCCCACCACTAACAAACACATATATATATGCCTCCTTCCCCCTCTTTCTCATCAACCCATTTCTTCTTCTCTTGAGATTCTCATTCACAAATCTCTCTCTCTCTCTCCAAAATTCAAAATATTTAAAACAAAAAAATAGAAATGGAGAACAATTCAGCAGTGATTGCAAAGAGAGTGTGGAAGATAATACGTGTCGCCTTCTTCATGTTGAGAAAAGGCATATCAAAGGGCAAGCTAATGATGCACCTTAACGTCATGCTCAAACGCCGGAGCAAGCTCGCCGGAAAAGCCATCACCAACCTCATCTTCCACCACCCCCACCATGCCGGAGTCCCCGGCAACGACCTCCAGTTCTCAGCCGCCAGGGAGTACGAGTTCAGCTGCAGCAACACCCCCAACAACTTCTTTGCCACCATTGGCAACGGCAGCAAGCGCCACCGCCACAACCCTTTCTTCACGTGCGCTCACGCCCCGCCCACTTTCGAGGACGACGCCGTGACCGTCAATGCCGTCAAGGGCGTGTTGGAGATGCTGAACAAGGAGACGGCGGTGGAGGCGGCGCCGGCCGCCGCAGTTTGTAGCTCTGTGGTGAGGCAGCTTATTAGGGTTACGGACTCTCCGTTCCCACTTCGTGAGTACGAGGATGACAAGGACAACCAAGTGGACAAGGCTGCGGAAGAGTTCATAAAGAGGTTTTACAAAGACTTGAAGAAGCAAACTTGAGTTTCTTTCTGCATTAAACAACGTTAATTTTGATGTTTATGAGAGTAGTACTAGGTGATTAATTTAACCTAATGAGCAGTTTTGGATGTATTTTTCATTGATGATAATCTGTGTGCACTTAGAGAGAATGCATTTTAGTTATTTGCATTCAGGAATTTTGTATCTTTAGTACTAGTTGTTTCTTATATATCAACAATAAAAACGAGTTTAATTATTGAGATATGAATAATTTCTTCTATTAACATTGTAGCAAATTGTTAATCTGTTTGTGTGGTTAAAAAAATTGGACATTTGAGAACAAAATGCTTGTCTAAGTTTTGGTATATTTTTTTTAAATGATTGAAACATCCTTTATATTTTCTTTCTATTTAATGTTTGCCGATTAAAAAAAAAAAAGTATATTTTGATTGAAGGAGCTGTGGAAATTTTCTGTATCAACATGAAGTATTGAAAAAACAAATTTTGGAAGTGTCGAAATGAATGGGTTTATGTATATTAAACAGGAGTCTGTGTTTTTGTTAATGAATTGAAGTAATATATATGTATAACAATCTGGGGAATGATTAATGGAATCTTCCCTATAGAGGGGTACACCTCTTGTACTCAAAGAATGTTGAATCTTGCCATCAGAAAACAATAATGTAACATCCTTTATCATTCCATTGGATCTTGGTTTTTGTTTTTGAAGTTTTCATTGAACATCTTTGAGAGAATTAATATTATTTAGACTTTTCAACTAAAGTTTTGGTCTTCGATTATATCTAAAGTTGTGCACGCGTATTTTTTCTTTCTCAGATTGGTGTTTAGATCGTTGATGTGTTTGTTTATGATTAAAAGTCATTGACTTTACGGGTTTTTAGTTTAAGTAGGACGTTTGTGTGATGTTATTATGTTTATTTGTTTAGTAACTTATGATTAGGTAGACTAGCTTATTGTTTCCGATTTGATTTGTATTATAAGGTTGGATCATCCGAAATAATTTATATTTAATTATTCTATTTTGTTGATAAAAAAAGTTAAAATATTGATATATTGACAAGTTAAATCATATTACAATTGAAAAATGAAGTTTTCATTGAACACTTTTAAAAAATTAATATTATCTAAAGTATTGATATATTGAGAACGTTACATCAAACTATAACTAAAAAAATAATTTTTTATTAAATAAAAAAAGTTTAAAAATCATATTATGTCGTATTGTTAAAATAACATTTTCCTATTATTTAAGTATGGAATGTATTTGTATCAAAATGATGACTATAGGGGTTTGATTGTGTAAATGGTGAGTTTGATTTACATATTGTAAATGATTCCACTAATGTCAAAGTGAAACCATAGCTGTCACCCTCTCCAAATAGTGCTACCTTTCACAACTTTTTTCTTCTTTTGCTTTTGCTTTTCTTTTTTTGTCATTTAACAACTTTTTAAGTTTTATACACACATATATATATATATATATATATATATATATATATATATAACATACCATACAACTTTTCTACTTCTTAATTAAGTTGGTTTACTATGAAAAGAAGGTTTCAACGTCTCCATTGCAAGAAAAAAGAAAACCCTAAACCCTACAATTCACAACTTTAATTGGTGCTCTTTTACCAAATCATTAGTTATACTATTTCCATATATATATATATATATACTACCAGAAAAACATGAAATATAAATCAATTTTAAAGAAAAAAAAATAGTTATTATAGTAATTAAATTAGAGATCATTTTGAAAACTAAAAAAAATTTGATTTCTACGTTAGTTTCTACTATTGTTAAATGATTTCTAAATTGGTGTCTCAACAATCAAGATTTTACCTGTCAATTATTTAGTTTCTAAATTTGGTAACAAAAATTTTGGTTGCTAATTAAATACCAATTTAGAAATCATTTAACAATAATAGAAACTAATTTAGAAACAAAACAAAAAATAGTCAATAAAATGGTATCTAATTTAGTCACTATATCAACTAATTATTTTTAGTCACTAAAAATTATATTTTATTTCATGATTTTCTTGTAGAGATACTCATACAAAGGTTTTAACTTAATGTTCATCTTATTCATGAGTTAAAGGGGAAATTATAATACATATCAAAATTCTTGTTTTTAATTTTAGTTGATAAATAAATTTATTTTAATTTTTTACTTTTTTTTAATAGTTGTGAAGAATTGTTGAGACGAAAGTTGGCAAAAAAGTCTTATAAAACCTAATGTATACACAGATACCATTCATATACATGCACTGATATATGTTTTTAATTATTTTATTAAATGCCTGAAAATATGAGAAAGAGAAAAAAAAAAGTTTTCTTCTTATAGAAAAAGTAAAAATGGAAAAACCCAATAATAAAAATAAATTATTTAACTATTTTTGAAGTGTATGTAAAGCTGGGATTCGCTTTCAGAACGATTTTGCCTTTGACTTTTGGTTCACAATAAATCAATTAATGTTTTTTTTTTCAATTATGGTAACAAATCATTTGTATTTCCATTACTTACTGATTTTGAACTTTATATGCTGTGCTCTTCAGCTTTAGAAAACACTTTATAGATACTCATTTATTAATTATCAAGTTATTAGCCTAACAAAACTTTTCTAAACTAAAATATAATAATAATAATAATAATTTTCATAGAAAGCAAAATATAAAATAAATTAATGATACAAAAATTTTGAAAGTCGTTTTTAGTACTATTAAGAACGTAATTAATATAACTTATAAAGATCGACTTAATAATAATACGACTGTACTCTTAACTCGTATTATTAAACTTTTTTAAACTAAAATATAATAATAATAATTTTCATAGAAAGCAAAATTAATTGTAACAGTTATTCACAGATATTTTATGTGATGAAGTTATGAATCTTATGAATATTGTACTGGGAAGAAAAGTGGTGGAAAAAACTGTATTCATTTTTGTTATTTTTTTATGATATTATTACATTGATTTTTACCACAAATTATTCTACTTTCAATTTGTATTTTTTACAGGTTTGGAAAAATCTGTTTTTTTTTATGTAAAATATGAAAGATATGCACGAAATTTTACTTAAGAAGAATTTATTTTAACTGTCAATAAAAAGTGAGCTATAAAAAAGAAGCAACTAGTAAGAATGAGTCTACTCAAGTTGAACACAAAAATAAATGTAAAATATTGTGTCCACAATGAAGACCTTTAACTCACACTAAAAATTATTAAAATAATAATAATAAGTTAGTGTCTAGAATAGAGACACAAAGTAGATACAATGAAAAAAATGAAGTAACAGAAAAATATTGAGTCTAGAATGGGCACACAAAGTGGATGTAAGTTAAAAATTATTGTTGCAGATCACACATCGACTAATAATATTCAGTCTAGAATGGCGACAGTAAGTTTAATTATTGTAGATCCCACATCGACTAAATATTAAGACATTTCATAGTATATAAGTAGGTGTAAATCTCACCTCTTATAAGCTGGTTTTATGAGGTTGAGTTAGACTTAAAGTTCACTTCTTAATATGGTATTAGAGTCATTTCAAGTTTATCTTAACGATTGTTTATTGGGCTTATCAAATCACTTACTATCGATTCGAACCAATGCTTAGTTACCAAAAGATTAACTTTCATTTCTATTGGGACGCACTAGCTTCATGTAGTGTTTCTTTTTTTACTTTCCTTTACGTCGTTCTTTCGGAGACTCTATCATTATTTTTTTTGGTAGTGTTTATTTTTTTATTTTCTATTATGTTACTTTTTTTAGTTTATTTATTTAAAGACACTAATCTGGTATGATATATAATGATCTTGTAGTTATTATTAGTTTGATCAGTTTTTACACTAAAATGAAAAGTAAAATACTCTTGCTGCTACATGTGTATATAAAAAGTTATTAATTTATATCATTAATTAGTATATAGCTAGCTAGCATCATCTCTAAGGGTAGTATGTGTATATATATATATATATATATATATATATATATATATATTGTTTAATATTTTTTATTAAATTAAAATTTTCATTTACATAAAGTATATTTATAAACAATTATATTAATTTACAATTATTTAATATTTTATTTAAATAAATTAAAATTGACATAATTTATGGTTTAAATATAAATAAAAAATGAAATTCTTTTTAATCTTAATATAATATAATAATATAAAATAATAATTTATATATGTCCTTTTGACTCTGTTTGAAACGTGAACTTGGCCTTTATTAGAGAAGTAGGGGAAAAGCATGAGACGACATTAAAGTTGAATAGATGTATGAAGTTGACCAGAGAATCTAAAATTCCACATCCCATTTCTTCTTAAAACCTCCTTCAATTATCTTTCTCACTCTTCAACTTTTTCAAATATAATAATAAGAAGAAAATTATGAAATAATAAAATAAGAAGAAGAAGAAGAAGAAATATTTGACATAAAAATATTAATGTATATGTATATAATAGAATGATGAGTTGAGATTGAATGAGGTATTGTGGCTCAAAGAATCTTAATTTTAAGTATATGAATCTATTAGAAAAAAATAAGATTTACTTGTGTTTAGTGTTAGATGGTGGATAGTGTTTTTTTTTAATCAGCATATTCTAGATGGTGTGAAAAAAATATTCTAACAAATTATAAAGATGCGTATCTCGTAAAATATATACTATATAATACTTTTAGAAAGTGTGAAATATAATAATTACATATATTATAGTTTTAAGATATGATTAAACATTCTTATAAGTTTGGATAATAGTGTAAGAATAATGTAAAAGATCTCACATCGATTAAGGATAAAGATCTCTTATGGTATAGAAGTGGGTGTAAAATATTATGAGACAGTTTTGTAACGTTGATTTAAGTTTACATAATTAAACTCTTTAGGTTTCTATTCAGTTTCCAGACTTCTGTAATTAAACTCTAAAATTTTTACCATATTATGGTTGATATCTTACCTTACATTGGTTAAAATTTCAGCTTAGAAAAATTATCACAAATCTTACGATCCAATTATTTAGTATTAAAAATAGTATTCCCTTCTTAATATGATACACACTCATATAAAATCTATCCAATAATAAAAATTTGTTGGGCTCAATCTTTCATAATATATAAGCAAGTAAAAATCTAAGATGATTTTATAAAGTTGAGTTAAACTTAAAATTTATTTATTAATAAATAATTTATCATAATATTATTTGAAGTGAAATATGATTATGCAAATAACATATGTGTATTCTATATCATACTTTTGAGATATTTAAAATGCTAGATATTTTTTGTATGTGTTATAATACCGTTATAATCATAGTTGTTAGAGTATAGCATGTGACATTGCAAATGATATATGTATTATAATATATTATATATATATAGCTATAGAAAATGTGACTTTATAGTAAAGAAAGGAGAAGTGGTTGAGAAATATCTTATGAAGGTGGGTTTGAAAAAAAATTGTGGGCGTAATAAAGAAGGAAAAACTCGTTTCCTTTGATGCTAAGTTTTCTTCTTTCCAAGTTCTAACAGAGACACAAAAATGTCTGCGCGTCCTCTTCAACCTTTAACATTCCCAATTATAATATTCAAATCCCTCTATGTAAGCAATTCACATCACGACAAACATATTTAAAATGTGCCACCTTTTTTCACTATATTATTGGTTTGGTATATACGACTGACACTATGATTCTGCATCATATACTACAAAGATCATTACGTTTAAACAAGATTAATGAGGTTAATGAGCAATTAAGAGTTAGATAATGTATTCTAAATATGACTCATTTCCCTAATTTGGTCCAATAAAAAAGAGTCAATGACAATTATATAAATAGCCACAAAATCTAAGAATCAGGTACGTCATTATACCGTATTCATAATACCGAGTGCTGAATATTAAATTCTGATTTGAGCGTAAGAGTGTCTTTTGCAAGTACCATCCGAGTTTGAACTTTGTAGAGATTGAGAGGTAGAGTGAGAAGAGAAGAGTAAGGAACTTGCTTGTAGATAAATTGTATTATAAACTGACTAACCGAGAATATAAAAAAGTAGTTCAAATAGTTTTCTTGATTCCAACCGTTGCAGAACAATTATAAATCAAATAATTTTTTAACTGACATTTTTCATTTTTTTTATTTATATAACTGTTTTCGAAGCTTAATTATACTCTTAGTTTTTAGCTTGTTTTAATCAGTTGACGCATTAGTCATAAAAAGTGATAACGATTTGCTAAAATTATAAGTAAAAAAAATTAAAGTAAAAAGTTTATAATTACTTCATAAACCACGAGAAACTTTACTATATTTATTGTTTAACATACGAGAAAAAAAGGTGAGAATTTTAAGGTTTGTATTCCTATTACAAGTTGAAAATATATATACATATATAAATAACAATATAAGAATTTGACTATTAAAACAAAAAATGAAAAGAAGAATACAATTTCTAAAAAAAGAAAGAGGAGTAATTTTAATTTATCTTGCTAAGAAAATAACGTGTTCCTTTCATAAAAAAAAAACAAACATTAAAATAATGTTATTTTGATATGAAACTTCTCTTCTCACATTCTTTTTTTCACTCAAAGATTTGATTAAATTAATTCAATCTATATATCATGTTTTATTCTTTATCATTCAAGTTATTGATTAAACTTATATAAACTTATCAATCTTACCTGATTTTGTCATAACATCTACTTGATCTTTATTAATGTGATTTTTTTTTTTTTTTTTTTTGCACTTTCTTCATCTACGACTTTTTGAAGAAAGTCAAAATGAATATTTATATTACATGAAATAGAGGATTTACTGTAATAAGTATAATTCATAATAATTCTTTTTTACGAGTTTTTATATTAATCTTTGAAATCAAATAGCTTTTTTAGGGATAATTTAACCTCTTGTTGTTGAACTAAGATCGCATTTGTATATGTTAAAAGTGTTTATTAAGAAAATAATAATTATCAAATTATATGTAATAATTGTATGCAATATTATACGATATTGTATCTAATTATATATAATTAATTTAATAATGATAGAGAGAGACTCCCTATCTAATTAGATTGTAATTTGGAGAGAGAAACTCCCTATATATTTCCTATACAAGAAGTGATGTAATAATACCCATAAGAGAATGATAACCTTGGTTTGCATAAATTTTCTGAAAAATTCACCCGGAATAGTTTTTTCTTGAAATTCCACGCAAGAATCTCCACTGAATTTGGGAAAAAACGAGACAAATTTCAGGTCAAACAGATGAGTATTCACCCACGAAAAAAATCAAACAGTTTCACACACAAACGAACCTTCCTTTTACCCTTGGCAGTGACGAATAAAAAATTTATTGACAATCTTGTGGGACGAATCTGGGGCTCAAACCTCAGCCAAAACTCAATAGACACAGTGACGAATGTCTGGTAAAAATTTCAGACCAAAATACCCGAGGAGTAAGGCGTAGTAAATCCCAGACCGAGAGTGAACAAAATCGGTTTTCCAAAAACAAAACGTCCTGGCTTTTCTTCCCCGTATCTTCTTTTTGTGATTCGTTTATGGACGTGCCTCCTTGCCTGGGTGCAAACAACATACGAAAGTGCGTGTGTGAATTTTTTTCAGTGCAATATGGACCCAGAATGAAATTACAGAAATTAGGCCGGAATTTCACAAGTTTCGATAGAGGATAGCCTTGGTTTGCACAAAATTTCTGAAAAATTCTCCCAGAATAGTTTTTTCCTGAAATTCCACCCAAGAATATCCACTGAATTTGGGACAAAACGCGACAAATTTCAGGTCAAACGAATGAGTATTCACCCACGAAAAAAATCAAACAGTTTCACACACAAACGAACCTTCCTTTCAGCCCTGGCAGTGACGAATAAAATATTTATTGTCAATCTTGTGGAACGAATCTGGGGCTCAAACCTTAGCCAAAACTCAATAGACACAGTGACGAATGTCTGGTAAAAATTTCAGACCAAAATACCCGAGGAGTAAGGCGTAGTAAGTCCTAGACCGAGCGTGAACAAAACCAGTTTTCCGAAAACAAAACATCCTGGCTTTTCTTCCCCGTATCTTCTTTTTATGATTCGTTTATGGACGTGCCTCCTTGCCTGGGTGCAAACAACATACGAAAGTGCTTGTGTGAATTTTTTTCAGCGCAATACGGACCCAGAATGAAATTGCAGAAATTAGGCCAGAATTTCACAAGTTTCGGTAGAGGATAGCCTTGGTTTGCACAAAATTTCTGAAAAATTCTCCAGGAATAGTTTTTTCCTGAAATTCCACCCAAGAATCTCAACTGAATTTGGAACAAAACGCGACAAATTTCAGGTCAAAAGGATGAGGATTCACCCACGAAAAAAATCAAACAGTTTCACACACAAACGAACCTTCCTTTCAGCCCTGGCAGTGACGTATAAAAAATTTGTTGCCAATCTTGTGGGATGAATCTGGGGCTCAAACCTCAGCCAAAACTCAATAGACACAGTGACAAATGTCTAATAAAAATTTCAGATCAAAATACCCGATGAGTAAGGCGTAGTAAGTCCCAGACCGAGAGTGAACAAAACCGGTTTTCCAATAACAAAACGTCATGGCTTTTCTTCCCATTATCTCCTTTTTGTGATTCGTTTATGGACGTGCCACCATTCCTTGGTGCAAACAACATACGAAAGTGCTTGTGTGAATTTTTTTCAGCGCAATACGGACCCAGAATGAAATTGCATAAATTAGGTCGGAATTTCACAAGTTTCGATAGAAGATATAGCCTTGGAATTTCTGAAAAATTCTCCTAGAATAATTTTTTCCTGAAATTCCACCCAAGAATCTCCACTGAATTTGGGACAAAACGCGAGAAATTTCAGGTTCAACAGATGAGTATTCACCCACGAAAAAAATTAAACAGTTTCACACACAAAGGAACCTTCCTTTCAGCCCTGGCAATGACGAATAAAAAATTTATTGCCAATCTTGTGGGACGAATCTGGGGCTCAAAGCTCAGCCAAAACTCAATAGACACAGTGACGAATGTCTGGTAGAAATTTCAGACCAAAATACCCGAGGAGTAAGGCGTAGTAAGTCCCACACCGAGAGTGAACAAAACCAGTTTTCCAAACACAAAATGTCCTGGCTTTTCTTCCCCGTATCTTCTTTTTGTGATTCGTTTATGGACGTGCCTCCTTGCCTGGGTGCAAACAACATACGAAAGTGCTTGTGTGATTTTTTTTCAGCGGATTACGGACCCAGAATGAAATTGCAGAAATTAGGTCGGAATTTCACAAGTTTCGGTTGAGGATAGTCTTGGTTTGCACAAAATTTTTGAAAAATTCTCCCGGAATAGTTTTTTCCTGAAATTCCACCCAAGAATCTCCACTGAATTCGGGACAAAACGCGACAAATTTCAGGTCAAACGGATGAGTATTCACCCACGAAAAAAATCAAACAGTTTCACACACAAACGAACCTTCCTTTCAGCTTGGCAGTGACGAATAAAAAAATTATTGCCAATATTGGGGGACGAATCTGAGGCTCAAACCTCAGCCAAAACTCAATAGACACAATGACGAACGTCTGGTAAAAATTTCAGACCAAAATACCCGAGGAGTAAGGTGTAGTAAGTCCCAGACTCTGAGTGAACAAAACCGATTTTCGGAAAATAAAACGTCCTGGCTTTTCTTCCCCGTATCTCCTTTTTGTGATTCGTTTATGGACGTGCCTCCTAGCCTGGGTGCAAACAACATACAAAAGTGATTGTGTGATTTTTTTCAGCGCAACACGGACCCAAAATCAAATTGCAGAAATTAGGTCGGAATTTCACAAGTTTCGATAGAGGATAGCTTTGGTTTAAACAAAATTTCTGAAAAATTCTCTCGGAATAGTTTTTTCTTGAAATTCCTTCAAGAATCTCCACTGAATTTGGGCCAAACGCGACAAATTTCAGGTCAAACGGATGAGTATTCACCCACGAAAAAAATCAAACAGTTTCACACACAAACGAACCTTTCTTTCAGCCTTGGCAGTGACGAATAAAATTTTATTGCCAATCTTGTGGGACGAATCTGGGGCTCAAACCTCAGCCAAAACTCAATAGACACAAGGACGAATGTCTGATAAAAATTTTAGACCAAAATACCCGAGGAGTAAGGCGTAGTAAGTCCCACACCAAGAGTGAACAAAACCAGTTTTCCAAAAACAAAACGTCCTGGCTTTTCTTCCCCGTATATTCTTTTTGTGATTCGTTTATGGACGTGCCTCCTTGTCTGGGTGCAAAAAACATACGAAAGTACTTGTGTGAATTTTTTTCAGCGCAATACGGACCCAGAATGAAATTGCAGAAATTAGGCTGGAATTTCACAAATTTCGATTGAGGATAGCCTTGTTTGCACAAAATTTCTGAAAATTCTCCCGAATTTGTTTTTTCCTGAAATTTCACCCAAGAATCTCCACTGAATTTGGGACAAAACGCGAAAAATTTCAGGTCAAACGGATGAGTATTCACCCACGAAAAAAATCAAACAGTTTCACACACAAACGAACCTTTCTTTCAGCCTTGGCAGTGACGAATAAAATTTTATTGCCAATCTTGTTGGACGAATCTGGGGCTCAAAACTCAGCCAAAACTCAATAGACACAGTGACGAATGTCTGGTAAAAATTTCAGACCAAAATACCCGAGGAGTAAGGCGTAGTAAGTCCCACACCGAGAGTGAACAAAACCAGTTTTCCGAAAACAAAACGTCCTGGCTTTTCTGCCCCGTATCTTCGTTTTGTGATTCATTTATGGACATGCGTCCTTGCCTGGGTGCAAACAACATACGAAAATACTTGTGTGAATTTTTTTCAGCGCAATACGGACCCATAATGAAATTGCAGAAATTAGGCCGGAATTTCTCAAGTTTCGGTAGAGTAGAATAAGAAACATCTCTTTTTCTTACCATTTTTTATCATTTTCTTATATGATATCACAGTCATCTCGAGTCTATCCTAGTGAGTGTTTGTTGGGCCTATCGTGTCACCTGGGCCGTTATCGGACCATCCATAATATGTTATCCCACGCACGAGTTGTCACTCTCGGAGTGAGGGGTGTGTTAGAGATCCCACATCGACTAGAGATGAGTACATTGCATTGTATATAAGTGGGTGCAAACCTCAATTCAATGAGCCGGTTTTATGGGGTTGAGTTAGGATTAAAGTTCACTTCGTATTAGTGTTGGTAAATATAAAAGTATATTTATGTACAAAACCTTTAAACTAGTAAAAAAACATTTCAATTTATATAGTAAATGATATATTATGACATAATGTTTTATAAAATATTACCAAAACTATAAAAAAGTATTATTATATTTGTAAAGAAATGTCACCGTCATTTTTAAATTATATTATAATTATAAATTTCAATGTCATTTATGCGAGGTGCAGAAAATCAGTATGTTGATGTGTTTATTTTTCCTAAAATAGATTGATCATGCATAAATTTGAAGTTATTGGGCCAACAGCCCAACCCGTAAAGAGTACAAAAAAATAAAATAAAAAATTAATTAAAATACTAAAAGAAAACGCCCACCGTGGGGCTCGAACCCACGACCACAAGGTTAAGAGCCTTGCGCTCTACCAACTGAGCTAGACGGGCAATTGTTATATTTTTATAATATAAATAATAAGTTAATTAAATAATACTAAATTTCTATTCATAGTTTTAATTTTTTTTTAATTTCTTATTAATTCTTTTTCACATCTTACCTTACTTTTATATTTGTATACATTGAAATAATTTCTTAAATTATGATATAATTTTCGTTTTAGTTATGAAGTTGTGACACTTCTGTGAATGTCTTTATATATTATTGACTAAAAAGTCAGGATATATTCAAATTCAAATAAAAAGTCACTTTTGAGTTATGTTTTAAAATTTGAAAGAATAATTAGATGTAGCTTATTGAATGAGGTTATGCTTGTAGTGATACTTTAATTTCATAAATTTGTAGATTGAGTTTTGTATGGCCAAACTGATTTGGAATGATTTAAACATGAAATTTGTGCAATAGGTGAGTATATTTATATATTTTAAACTTATAGAAAGTGTATGGAATGAAAATTTTCATTTTGGGAGTTGGTTTTAAAAGATTATGCAAAATTACAAGTTATATATAATCCACTTAGCGAATTTCATCTAAAAAGCCAACATTACTTGCAAGCTTAGGCGAGTTTAGTGAATTGCAATTTCACACACTAAATTTTGTTTAGAGAACCAATATTACTCACAAACTTAAATACAAGTATGAAAGTCTTTCTAAATTCCCTGAGTAGATTCAAATTCGCCTAACAAATTTAGACCTAAAAATAACTAGAAGGCATTTATGATTTGATTCACTTTACAAATTTTCCCTAATTCATAAAGATATATGCAATTAAAAATATTAAGAAATGTTTGTGATTATGCATAATATCTATGATTTAAATTATCTATGACATGATGTTATATTTGTTCAAGTAAAATGATTATAAATGATGACTCGTATTAAATTAGTTGACATCGTAAACTTTGAAGTGAAAGGATGAAAGTCATTGAGTATTTTATGAATTCATTTAAAGGGGTGTTGAAATGACTTTGACGTATAGTTGTTGATCATATTCACAAGATTTTTTTCATAATTCAAAATAATGGTCGTGCTTTGGTCTGAAGATGGTTTGAAGACGTCTATCACAAAATAATGATCATATTCACAAGACGTCTACACATATTCTTTATGTATGGCCCTTAGTGCGTTGTTGCTATGTTTGTGTCTCAATACCATGCCTCTGAGAGTTGACTTTTGTAGTTTTCCGTTTAACACCTTTAGTACGTATTTTCTTTAAAGAAGTCTTAATATTGGATGAAAATGAGATGATAGTCTTACTTATAATAATAAGCATACAACTAGAGGGTTTATAATTTTTTTTACCTAAACCCTATGATAAACATAAAATGTTTTTACTGAAAAAATATAATTTTTTATTTGAGGTGAAAAGAAGACACCTTAATGCTTTGTTTGAATTAGGGAATGAATGTGTGAGAATTTGAGGTGATTAGAGAGGGAAATGTGAAGAAAGTGAGGTTGTTTGGATTAAAGTATGTAAAGTGAATTTGTGGAAAAAAATTTATTGAAGTTTGTGAGTGATATGATTGTTCAAAGATAATTTTTTTTTTAAAATATTTAAAATGTAAGTTTACAAATTTGCTCTTGTCTTTAAAAATATTTTGAAAAATAAAATATGGTGTATTTTTGTGTAGATTTTAGTTAATTGAAATCTTTTACATTATGATTATGGTTAGGGTTTAGGATCATGGTTTAAGATTTAAGGTTATGGGTATGGTTAGTATTAGTGTTACTCTTAGGATTATGATTAGAGGTAGGTGTACAATTAGGATTAGGTTTAAGGTTTATATAACTAAACACAAAAACAAGTGTATAGCTAATTATAATATAATTTTTTATATAAACATAATTATAATACACAAGTCTCCTTCATATAAACACATCAACACATTAAATAGAAATATACAAATATACTATAAAAAAAATATTACATAAATTTTTTAACGTGCTGCAACTAAAAAATTAAACACAAATAATAATAATAAAAAAACATTTGGATAATTATCCATGTCATTCATACAAGGGTATCCAACATTGATTATGACTTAAAAATATTTGGATAATCGATTATGCTAGTAATAGAATGTTGTTCAACATCAATCTTTAAAACATATGCATAATCGATTATACTTTGCTTGCACTGATTTGCAACATCAATTATGGTAAAAAACATAGGCATATCAATTATTATTTGTTTACATTGGTCTCCAATATTGATTATGGTAAAAAAAAACATTGCAACATTGTGAAAGAATAGTGCATAAAAGAAGGACACTTGGGGTAAATTTGCTCATGCCTATGTGGCTTGGGTCTGAAATCACTACTTCTTTGTTTGAATTAGGGAGTGGAAATAAGGAAGTGGATTTGAGATAATTTGAAGGAAAAATGTAAATAAAGTTAGGGTGTTTGGATTAAGGTAAATAGTGTGAAAAGTGTAGGAAAAGTTTATAAAAGTTTGTGAGTGATGAGTGTGATTGAAATTGTATTTTTTTTAATTAATAAAAATGTAACTTTACACATGGCACTGATGTTATGGCACATAGGATAATAGGTGAAGGGTAATATGGAAAAAACAAAATCTTTCTCAACAAATCTTCACAAGTTAGCATAAAGTCATTTTTCACTTTCTTTGTTTTTTCTATCTCTCTAATAACTACAAACACCTAGATGTAAACATAAAGTTTCTTTATTTTTCAATCGAGATGAACACTAATCATCCCGATTCAAATCGTGCGTACATGTAAGAGAGAAAGAAAATAGGTTGCACTCACTTGTTCTCACCCTAAAACAAACAACCAAACATAATTAATCAATCGTATAAAAGAAACACAATGTAAAAGATTTGATCTTAACTTTTTTAAATTTCGAAGCTAGGTTGTTTGTTAAAAACTGAAAAAATGTCCATATGAAAAAGATTTTTCAATACTCACTTGCTAAGAACTTTATAGAAGAAAATAAAAAATATATTATAACATTAAATAATGAATGAGTACTTATTGTTGTATTATCATATATTTATAGAATTTTTAACTTTGAAAAATAAGTTAAAGATAGAATAGAATAAGAGATTAATAAGTTTGTTGTTGTGTCACAAGAGATTATGATATGTTATTAATTATTAAAATACTTTAATTAACATTCAGGTAATATCTGACAAAATATATTCAAGTTATAAAGAGATGATTTTTTTCCTATTGAAAACATTGCCCAATATATTTTTGGGATATAAAACAAAATTATATAATTTATTAAAAAAAATATTTTAGCCTTTCTAAAACAATTCAAATTGCTTAAAAAATGTTAAAAATGATGACCAAAACTCCAAAATATTCGTGGAGTATTAAGAAAAAGGAAAACTCCAATAACTTGGTCAAACTTTAAATCCTAGTGATTGTGGTTGAGTTGAATTGGGACCCACGATAGATACCGTACAATCAAGGAATAAAGGGTGGAGATGTTAGCATCCACAGGAGAAGAAGCGTGGGCGATCCTCTACAATAGCACCACCTCTCAACCCAAAACTTCTTTCAATCGCAAACTCTCACCACTTTTCACTAATTTTCTACCCTCTCAAATTATTAATAATATTTTATTTCCATAAAACCTTGCTTATTCTAAAAAAACTCCAATCAAATCGATCCGTCCAATCGAGCCTAATCAACGGTTAGCAAAACCAAACAAATTGAATAATAAAATTAATTATTTCTTAGTTTCACCAAAAAAATTTATTACCAGTGACATTTTAAATAAATAAAAAAAACCTCGTGTACTGTGTCTCAGCAAGTACTCAAAAGCTTTCTTCCCCTCTCTCTATTTTTCTCTCTCATCCTCGTCCATGGCTTCTTCCTTCTCTGCGTGATCGTTTCGGAACCCTAATTCGACCGTGACAATCTCTTCACGCGCAGATTCAAGTAATCTCGATAGTGTGGATCGTTTGAGACGGGTATCGCTTTGTGTCACATTTTGCTCTGTGCACTCGCTGTTTGGCTTTTGGTATTCAGCGAAATCGGCGCGGTTCTCGAAACTTCTTTGAGGTATTGGGTAAATTTCGCGCGTCTGGATTTGATCGGAGGCGAAGCGGCGTCTGGGGAACGTGGAGGTTTCTAGAATTTCGTTTTTTTCTTTTACTCGGTCGGAATTTGCGCGAGGAGGATGAGATTTGAAGGATGAACGATGCCGGTGATTCGTAACGGAGCGAGCAGGGGCCGGGGAGCAGCGAAACAGCAGGAGCGGCAGCAGGGTCCAGCGGCGGAAGGGGAGGCGATTGCGACGAGGACCCGGAGGCGGCGTGCGGCGGCGGCGGCGGCAGCAGTGCCGAAGAGTAACAACAACAACGACGAAAATAATAAGTGCAAGCAGCAACAGCAGCACCAGCCGGAGCAGGTGGTGGTGGTAAATGAGAACGTAGTTGTTGCGGCGAAGGAAGAAGAGAATCGGGGATTGGGGGAAGGTGTTGGCGCGGGTGGAGCGGAGAGGGAAGAGGTAGGCGAGAAAGAGATGGTTGGATATAACAGTGGAGGTCGGAGCAATGATAAAGCCAATGCCGGTCCTGAAGATGACGCCAATACTCCCGAGGTTCCTCAGAAGGTCTGATCGTTATTCTTTTTTTTTATCACGTTTCTCTATTTTGTTTGTTTCTTTCTATCATGAAAGTTTTGTATTTAGGTCTTGGGTGTTGTTTGAATTGGTGTTTTGTTATAACGGCATTTTTGTCTTGATAAGGGTAATCCAGCGAGGAAAAAATAGGACATCATTTTCTTTGAAAACGCCCGTTTAAGTTTGGCTGACATTGACATTTTGGGGTCAGATTATTGGAACGTTGTTTAGGGCTTTTTAGTGGTAGGCTTTACCGTCGTTAAGTCTTTAGTGTGATTGTGCCTTGATTGCCTTGATTGTGGAGCACAGGCTCTGATGTATGATCACCACTTCATAAGTCGGTTCTTGAAAAATGGATAGACAATTTGTAAGGTGTGGGAATCATGATTGACACGTTTGTTTCTGTGCAGTGTAGCAGTCTTCTATTTTCCCTTACTTACCATCTAGTTTGTAATTTATTTGTTTCTGAAAAAACAGGTTTCACGTGCGTTGGTTGAGCTCTGTATTTTGATTTTCATTTAATACATAGCATCTGTTTTGACACGTCTTATAAACCCATAATCATACTAGTTTTTTTAAAATACGCATAAGCTGTGTATTACTGCATCTGTAGAATGCATTTAACATTCAAACACTCATGAGGTAAAAATCCTAGTAGTGGCACAGTTGTTTGTATGTTTGGTTTTTACATGATCTCATTTTATCCCTTCTATGAATGAATCCATTGCCAATAGAATTTACCCACACATATTAAAAAAAATCCTATTTCAACCGTAACGTGAATAGTCAGCATTAATTCTGTTGGTATGTGTTTGTCTATGCTCTATGTATTTGTTTGGATGGCCATCCTAACTCTTATGGCTTTACTTTCCGAAATTTAGCTGTCACTAATAGTTAGTCTACATTTCATGACCTTAGGTTTATGAGTTTTGCACTTGTAATAGTATATTATATGTGCAATGGCACGTACTGGCACGTACTTCGATGTTACAGAGTAAAGGTTGGAGTGAGGCAGTGGATGCAAACCAAATAGCATGTTTAGTTGTCTGTATAACACCAGCAGTTTGAAAAGTCATTCAATAAATTAAAAAAGAGCATGCTTATGAAAACACAGTTGTTCAGCAGTCTCCACAGAGGGTCCTATGAATTGTTTTCCTCCCTAATAGTTTTCTCACATTTCTCTTGTGTTGTCATGGATATCTATCAATATTTGTTAGTTTTCCTAATTGAGCCTTGTAAATCATGAAGCATAAATATGCATGATAACATGTTCTGCTGATACTGATATCCTAATTTTGTTCTCTTTGGTGGACAGATTCAAGTAGGTAATTCCCCTTGTTATAAAGTAGAAAGAAAACTTGGTAAGGGTGGATTTGGTCAGGTATATGTTGGACGACGTTGTAGTGGAAATTTGAATGAGAGAACTGGACCTGGAGCTGTCGAGGTATGTGTATCTTTTCCGTATTGAATGTTAAGTTTTACTTCTTATGTTTAAATTTCAGATATTCACACTGTTAACTATTTGGTCAGGTTGCATTAAAACTTGAGCATAGAACTAGTAAAGGATGTACTTATGGACCACCCTACGAGTGGCAAGTGTACAAGTGAGTGCAATTCTGTCTCCTTTTTATAGTCATCATCTCTCTTTTTTTCTAGGCTATGCCATTCATCATTTTCCTCTTTCCCTGTTATTTGCACAGCACTCTCGGTGGCAGTCATGGTGTGCCTCATGTACACTACAAGGGAAGGCAGGGCGACTATTATGTCATGGTATGTTGTTGGATCTTATTCTTGACTATTTGTTCATTACTACAACTACTATGTTGAAGGATGATTCAATATTTCTCTTATTTGACATTGTCTTGGTTAAAGTTTGTTTGTTTGACCTGAGAAATTAATCTGTGCAGGTTATGGATATACTGGGACCTAGCCTGTGGGATGTTTGGAATAATAATAACTCTCATGCGTAAGTCCTTAGAATTATGTCATATATGAATAAAATTGTATTCTTTGTTGTTGATTTTATCTTTCAGTTGGTGTGCTAATGTGTTTTTTTGTGAATTCCAGCATGTCCACGGAAATGGTTGCTTGCATTGCCATTGAAGCAATATCTATATTGGAAAAAATGCACTCTCGAGGGTAATTTTCTTACCATCCATACTGAATAATTTCCATATACAAATACTTCATAATTTTTTTGTATTTGTATCCTTTAAGCATTGAATATTTGCCAAAAATTTCTTGTAAAGCTATATCTGTTCCGTTGCATTAGTAATTTGTGTGTGTATAATGTTTCATAATGCTTGGAATTATGTTCCTTAAACTGTATGGCTATATATATGGCAGATATGTGCACGGAGATGTGAAGCCTGAAAATTTTCTGCTTGGTCCTCCTGGGACGTCTGATGAGAAAAAATTGTTCCTTGTAGATCTTGGATTAGGTATGATATAGTTGTCAACTTACTTTTTATTTATTATATTTACATATTTTGGCAGTGCTAGATTACAAACTTCCTTTGCTGTTTTGGGCATACAGCTACTAAGTGGAGGGATAGTACAACAGGCTCACATGTGGAATATGATCAAAGACCAGATGTTTTTAGGTATTTATAATTGAATTTGGATCATGTAGACGAAAGTATTTATACAGTTTTCTGTATTGGTATTAATAACATATGTGGGAAATATTTTCAGAGGCACAGTCCGCTATGCTAGTGTTCATGCACATTTAGGTAGAACTGCAAGCAGGAGGGATGACTTGGAATCTCTTGCATATACATTGATTTTCCTTCTCCGAGGTCGCCTTCCTTGGCAAGGATTCCAGGTTGGACATATTAAAATAACTTAGTTTTATTCTTATGTTCAGAATGTTGGTCTTAAACGTTATTTTATCAGGGAGAAAACAAAGGTTTCCTAGTTTGCAAGAAGAAGATGGGAACATCTCCAGAGATTATTTGCTGCTTTTGTCCCCAACCTTTTAAGCTGTTTGTTGAACATGTTGTGAACTTAAAGTTTGATGAAGAACCCAATTATGCAAAATACATTTCTTTATTTGATGGGATTGTTGGTCCTAACCCAGATATTAGACCAATTAATACAGAAGGTGCACAAAAGGTAAACAAACTTTGTTATCCCTTCACATTTGTGTTGTGTTGATGCATTCCTAGATTTTAGTAAATATACTTGTTATTACTTTATGCATTCAAAGATTGTAGTTAAGATACTTGATATTGCTAATTTTGTTGTCTGAAGCTCATTGGTCATAAGAGAGGCCGATTAGCCATGGAAGAAGAGGACGATGACCAGCCAAAAAAGAAGATTCGTATAGGTTTGCCAGCATCCCAGTGGATAAGTGTTTACAACGCTCGTAGACCAATGAAACAAAGGTACACATTCGCATGTCATGAAGTTTGTTTTGTCATTTATATGTTCTATTCCCGGCATTTTAAACTGATGCATAGGGATCTTGTGGAATCTGTTTTGTACAACCTTTTGTGTGTATTTGATGTGTTGTATGTTTGGCTTACCCTGTATTTCATATTTTAATCACAGGAGTAATATGCTATGAATTATCCACCTTTTGAAATTATTAATGGAAGGGAGTTGTTGTACATTACTAATGATTGTGTTGTGTTGCAGATATCACTACAATGTATCAGATACAAGGTTATCCCAGCACATTGAGAAAGGAAACGAGGATGGGTTATATATTAGCAGTGTTGCTTCATCTCAGAACGTATGGGCATTAATCATGGATGCAGGGACAGGTTTCGCTGGCCAAGTTTACGAACTCTCACCCTTCTTTCTCCATAAGGTAAATTTCAATCTGTTGCTTTTATATTTTTATTTGTGGATTGTTTACATATATGATATTATCAACAAACATACAATTCACCCAATAATGAGTAATTTGTTTGAAAGTATATATAATATCAAGGCATGCTTATTAACTGGGAATACTCGGTTTTGGTTTACCTGAAGGAATGGATTGTGGAGCAATGGGAACTAGGTTACTACATCAGCGCAATTGCTGGAGCTGCAAATGGGAGCTCGCTAGTAGTAATGTCCAAGGGTTAGTTCCTCTTAAGTTTATATACCAGCTATGTCGATTGCCAATTTTCAATTGTTTTGCTGCTGACTATGATCTTGGTGGATTCCAGGCACACAGTTTGTGCAACAATCATACAAAGTGAGTGATTCATTTCCTTTTAAGTGGATTAACAAAAAGTGGAGGGAGGGGTTTTACGTGACTTCAATGGCCACTTCAGGGCCCAGATGGGGAGTCGTCATGTCTCGTGGTGCAGGATATTCAGACCAGGTCATTTTATCTGTCAGTAGTGTATGTGTAGTTCATAATGCAACTTGATAGCATGAATAACAGTTGTTTCCATTGTTGTGTTGTTTGAATTTGAATTTCAGGTTATTGAACTAGACTTTCTGTATCCTAGTGAGGGGATTCACAAGCGGTGGGATAGCGGTTACAGAATCACATCTACTGCTGCAACTTGGGACCAAGCTGCTTTTGTCCTCAGCGTCCCAAGGAGGAAGCCTGTAGATGAAACCCAGGAAACACTTAGGACTTCTGCTTTTCCCAGTACACATGTCAAGGTATCATCAAATAATGCACTTTTTGTGTTTGCTTTTGCTTTTGCTTTTTACAGTTATTTAAGGTCTCTCTCTGATGATACACATTTGGTTTTGCAGGAGAAGTGGGCTAAGAACCTCTACATTGCTTCTATTTGCTACGGACGTACAGTTTCTTGAACCCTGCAAACGTCTGCAGCTCAGAAGCAATAATGCCCCAAGAAATTTTGATGACTAAAGTTTTAATTATTTGTATGTAGCAGAATCTGAACTAAAATACCCCAGCTTCCCATTCCTGTGGAAATTGTTTCTATGTCAATGATTAGTTAAAGTTATTATCACTCTCTTCTACTCTTTTTCCGTTTCACTTTTTAAATTTAACAATATTAATTATAATTATCAATACTATAATATTAATTCATATAATAAGGATAATAAATATTCACTCCTCACAACTAAAGAATCACAGGTAGAATATGGTTTTTATATTTTCTTTCAATTATGTTAACTTCAACTTTACAATACTTATAGATTTAGTTGTATTTGAGGAAAACTAAAATGTTTGTATTAATTATACTTATTTATTAATCAATTTTAATAATTCATTGCTAATTTTGACATTACGAATTATAATTTTGTAACATAAAAAAAAATTGAATTACATGATCCAATTGTTGAATTTATTAAAGTTTTATATTATTGTAGAAGTTAATGAGAACAAAAATTGGCTTAAATACACTCTTGATTCTATAAAACTAATGAATTCTGATGGTTTTTCATTTCTTTTTCTCTGTGTTTTATTTGTGTAAAAATTGAAATAATTGTTTTTAGTCATTATTGTGAGAATGGATATTTGATTTTAAAAATTAATAAAATTACAAGTTATATTGAATATATAAATTAGAATATTAAGGAGTAAGTTGTTCATTTCTATCTTTTACTATTTTTTATTTATTTAAAATTTTCTTTGACTTTTCTTTAACATTCTAAAGCTGCTTCTTGTCATTTTTTTAATAATAGAGTCTTAGTGAAGTGATGATAAATTGATGATGAATTTTAATAGATCATAATTTTAATTAAAGTAAGTTCTCTTGTATTAGATTTTAATTTTTTTTCTTATTTTATTTTCATCTGAGATCAAAGTTAAATATATTAATATTTGTTACATTAGATTTGTAGCAGTATATTTGGTTAAATTAGAACGTTTGTAGCTTTTCTATTTTTTTTTTTGTGAAATAGTTGTTTTTGTAGAATATATGATTTTAAATTATGAAATAATTGTTTTCGGGTGTCCTAGAGCTAGTAATTGTTATTTGAAATGGTTTATATGATTAGATTTTGCATCTTGAATAATAATTTGAGTTTTTTTTTTTATAAATCTGAAACATTTTATAATCATTGTTAGTTATTATTATTAGCTGTTAGTTAAATGCTAGAAATATAATATATTAATTAATATATTTAAGATAACAAAGGAATTGAATTAAGATATTTATATTATTTAATATAAATAAGGTAATTATATATATTATATTTAGTTTTAGATTAAATTTATTCTAATATTGTATTTTTTTTTAAATGATTATATTTTAGTTCGAGTTATAATTTATTTTCTACATATTAGTTTTGATCTTATAAAACTGAATGAGTTATATAGTAATTTTTTAATATATCACATATAGATTTTATCTCTAAACAAAAAAAAAATATGTCTATTTAGTACTCTTTTCTTTTTTATAGTTACATAATTTAAAACTAATGTAAAATAGTTTACTTAAACGTTGCTTAAATGATGATAAATATTTAAAGATTGCAAAGACTAAAATATATATTTAAATTTTCAATTTAAGATAAGTAAATAAAATTTATTTTATAAAACTAAACATTTCTTTTAATGGCGTCAATCATTTAATATTTTACGTATCATTACAATATATATTTAAATTAAAATTATTACAGATAATTAATTCTTTTAACTATTTACTGAAATTAGAAAAGAAATTCAATCCTTGACGAAGAACTTTGGCATGAATGGTTGAACACAACAATTTATTATTTTTTGGGACTAAATGTAATATTTGTGACAAATATTCTACATTGAATTTTTCTATTTTTAATAAACGTATAAGTATTATGATACAAAATATTGTTGAAAATAAAACTGTTTAATATTTTTTCTTCTTTTTATAATATACAATTTATTGAATTTATTAATGTTGCACAGTCAAAGTAACAAAAGTTTAATTGTAAAACTGTTTGTAATTCTACAAATTTGTAATTAATTATATTAAAATTCATGGAAAAAAGTGAATGTTTGATTATATTTGTATATTGATCAAATAAATATTATAGTGTTGAAATAGATACTCATTTCTTTTATAATTTTAATAAAATGACATTTATATTCATTATAGTTTTTAAATAGACATATTTTTTTTAATAAATCACATTCACTCTCTTTATATTTTTAATAATGTAATACCTTCCTTATGTTATTTATGACAAATATATTTTTTGTTCGTAATTTTTTTTTTATATATATATTTCAAGTTTTAATTTTTAAGTTTCACAATTTTTATTTAACTTTTAGTCAATATAAAGATATTATAAAAATAAGTGGGTGTCACTTAATAAAAAATATTTATTTTCCTATCTAAATTTCAATGTAATATATTTATTTTTTCAAACAAGTAATTGATATTATTTTGAACAATAAATTAATATATTTGATAATAATAGAATTTAAAATATATTTTTGTATAAAAGAGTCTTGTGTTATAATTAGATTTTATAGTATTCAATTCCATAGTATTAAATTAATTTCTTCCAACTTATAAAAAGTTTGTTATTATTTAAAAGTTTACAAATTTTTGCAAGACTTCCTTTTCTGTTTCTAAGATAACTCTTTTTGTATTCATTGAATGCAATAAAGACAGGCACATAACAAAAAAACCCAAATTCAAAACCTTAAAATTTTAAGCCATAAGATCTATATTCTGGATTGAGTTTGTTCAAAGAATAAAATTTTCAAAGGATAAAGGTGTAGGTGGCATATCAAAATCTTTTGATTTTTGATTTTATTTTTAAATCTAATAGATCACACTATTCCTTCCTACACAATCTTTTGAAATTCAAAATATTTTCTAAAAATCTCAGACAAATATACTGATATTTATCTATGTTTTTAGCATTTTAATCTATGTTTATAACATTATAAATAAAATACACCAAAAAAGAAGCCATTCAAAGTTCCCTGGCTTGTTCTTGGATCAAAATGTAACAATCTTAAGCTGTAAATAAACAATAAACATTAACCAAAAGTAAGAGGGGAATTCGAAAAAGTTGGCTCTTTTTATCCCCACAAGGACTCTATGGGATTTAGGGAGAAATTAGGAGAGGGACTTTGGGGGGAATGAAGGGTAAGAATTGGGTAGACAACAGATTCTTCTTCTGTAGTAGGCCTACAGCATAACCTGTTCCAAGAAACTCCTTCCTGGCAAAGACATAAACAACATCAGGAAGTGTTAATATCGAAAAATTTACATAACAAACGACCACAAAAGGGAGTGAAATTGTCATTTCAGGGATGATGAAGAAAAGAAGTCAAAGATCACCTCACTGTGGTCATGGAGAAATCGAACAATGAAAGTACATGTACACTCTGTTGGATCATGTATCCTCCTCTGGATTTTCATAACTTGAGCATCACAATAGAGAGCATAATCGTCTCGTTCCTGTGAAAAAACAAAAAAGGCCTAATGGAGTAGCTAAAAATAAATGCCCTAGTTGGGATCATATGCATAGATTTTTAAGAACTTGTAGACCGGATTTTAAGAATAGAACTGATGCTTGTTGATCTCAGAATCAGCGGAGAACAGATCAAAAACCTATTCTATGTATAACAGAAAGTCACAATTTTAAACGTTGACGTCTACCCCATGATTTATTATTATCTTACTTTATTAATATTGATTCTTTTATCTAACAAAACATATATATGATCTAACTTGGTCTTGGGTGGGCGCCAAATGTTGTTACCGGGATGAACTATACAGAAGATTCTCCGACACTTAAGTCAGTAAAAATATAGATATATGTGAGTAAAAAATATTGAAGTTGAAATGAATACTCCCTGTGGTGGTATTAATAGACTTTTGGGCCTACGAAAATATCTCAGTAATTGTTATCCATTATTAAATATCAAATCGATTCTAGCAGCAATGGGGAGTCAGTTACTTCCAGAATATTCGTGTTATGCGGATTCTGCAGGTGGTTAATGCTCACTCTCTCAAGAGGTTATTATCTATTCATTATTCTTCAATATTGGGTAGTACACAAGTCTCCTAAGCTGAAATCTCCTTTTAGGGTAATCGAGTTTCTTTTGAGTTTTAACTCCATTTGCATATTTGCCAAGCTCTTAGAAGTGAGTCATATTTTCACAATTGGTCATAGATCGGACTTTGCGTGACCCATGACCAGTCGTAAAAATATGACTCACTTCTAAGAGCTCGTCAAAGATGCAAATGAAGCTAAAATTCAAGAGAAGCCCATTACCCTAAAACCTGGTTACCGAAAAATACTGAGTATATAATAACCACTCAAGAGTGTGGAAATTAACCACATGCAGAATCTGCATAACATGAATGTACTGGAAGTAACTTACTTCTGTTGCTGCAAGAATCGGCTTGATATCCGGTAATGAATATCAATTATTAAGATATTTTCGTAGACCCAAAAGTCTATAAATTACCATCACAAGGAGTATTCATCTCAACTTCAACATTCTTTCCTCACTTTATCACTAACATATCTCTAAGCTCTGGCTTGAGTGTCGGAGAGTCTTCTACTAGTGAATCACTACTTGGTTCCACCTCAGACGATTCTAGCTCATCCCCAATAAGAACACTCTTGTTTATTACTTCATGAATTTTATACATATGTATGTCTCTATCTATGTATATAAACATATATTTAATTATCGCCGATCCAATCATTAACAGATCAATGAATCGTGAACAAGTCTTCTACTAAATACCATGTGGCTACTGAGCAAACACATCGTAAAGATAAATTGAAGCATAGTAAAAGATACCGGGGTCCCCTTACCAAGAAACAGAGTACAAGATTTCCATCCTGAACCCTGTGACATTCTGAAGGTGCCAATGGTACAGATCTCTCCCGCACCCCCTGTTTCACGTTCACCCACTCATCCTGCTCTTTACCAAATCCAGCATATCGGACACGGACTTCCTAAATAAAACCAGTTATTTGGTTGTCCACAATATAAAAAAAAAATACATGCACTAAGCCAGTAAAGTTATTTGAAGATGACAAGCTAATTTTACAATGTTCACAGGCATATAAAACTATCCACATATACAGGAAAGTTTTCTGACTTTTTCAGTCTTTCCTAAAGAAGGAAAGGAAACTATCCCTAACAACAATATGCAATGCAATTAAATACAATATTAGTTCTATAGATCTCACTGGAACATTATGTATTCATTAAGAGCACAAAGTAAATTCAAGAAGCATTTTACTTTAATGGGGCGAATTTTCTAAAAACTATCTAATAAAACCCCAAAAGATGAGAGGAACAGTGTATGCAAGAAGGATCAAATCAATGTGAATGGGGGATTTGAACTTTCACCAACGCTTGCTTACCTTAACTATACTTATGACAGTTAAAGATGGGAGAGACAGTTTCAAAGACAGCAAGATGAAGAAGTGAAATAGCAATTGGCGAGGAAGGAGGGATGGGGGAGATAGAGGACCTTAAATTATGAAGCAATAAAAGAAATTAGTTGGGTGACTTGTTTAATCATGAAAAATCTCACTAAGGTTGTTCTTGCTGTATTATATTATAGCATACAATTTAAGATGCAAGGGAAGAAAAACTTCATACACAACCATTATGTTACATATACAAAACCTAGAAACTCATGACATCACCCCTCTCTCTCTCTCTCATATATGTATGTATATATGATGTATGTATGTATATAGATAATTATAGAACAGCAAATTGTAGATAAATATTTTAGGTAAAATGATCAGGCATGAAAGAAACATTTATTCCACTTCTTATTACAAATTATGTACATAATGTCTAAGTTTCTTCACGACCAAAAACACGTAAATTAGAATAAAGAAGAATCTTACAAGTTCGCCTGTGCACAGAACTCTGTAGTTAAGGAACAATGCAATATCATGCCTATAATTGAAAAAAGTAAAAATAAGATGTTGAGCAGAAAGTATGTAAGAAACTAACAAAAAAAGTAATTTAGTAGAATGAATTTTATTTCATAAACTTTAGATCCCAATTGTGGTGGCAATGTAGTAGTAGCAGCTTTAGGCTAGGGTAGAAGATACAAAGTAAAAAATTTCCCTAGATATTTGAGAGAGAGGACTCTCCCCGCACAATAAAAGTCTAATTCTTTCTCAAAATGATAAGATGATTTCTCTCTCAACATATGTTCTACTATCTCAACCTTCCCAACTAATCTAAGTTACTAACTCCTCACTAAGACACTAACAGACCCGTAACTAACTCCTCACTAAGACACTAACAGACCCGTAACTAACTAACTACTAATGGATATCTATCATAAAGGCTTTCCCCTTTACAGAGGATACATGGTATCTTGGGACAGTCTTTTTCCTATTGGAAAGAAACAAAAAAAATCAGACCACACCTTATAATTCTCCTATAATCCATTTCATTGCTAAACTCAGAAAAGAGAGCTGCATATTAATTAAATTATTCCTCACCATGCAATATCTTTTGTAGATCTTGCTTCAAATGCCAAATCCGAGATATCTGTAGCTTGTGTACCTAAGATTAAGAACAAAAATTATCAAATCGAGATTCGAATTAATGAGATATTTTTTGAAACGTGAATTGTAATTTTGTACCGAATCACAAGGTTGTACAATAAAAGTACTTCAAATATATCATATAATGCAAATGATTTAAACAAGAAATAGACAAAACAACCTATGTAGAAGTCATACAAAACAAAGCTATTAATTATATCTGAGTTTGCGAAGTTTTTATTTGAGATGAATGGAAACAAAACAATTAAATTGCTAAATAGACTACATACATTGAATGAGCGAGTGAAAGACAAAGGTGGAATAATCAAATAGGATAAGCTCATAATTGTTCTCTAAAATTCCTTTGTAGGAAAAATTTAAGCTCACGTGACTTTTTGTTTCATGAGAATTGTTAGAAATAACTCAGAAAGCCATATGATAATAACAGTATTTATTTGAAGCATTCAACCCAAATCAAGTGAATTCTTAATCCCCAAGAAAATTACTGTAAGATAAGAAGACTTTGGTTTCAAACAAATAGTTTTCAGATCAAGGGAAATTTAAATGTGAACATAATCCAATGCTTTAGTTCTAGAAAACAAAAAATTCAAATCAGAGGAAAAACTACCCAATTCCATCTGGGGATTTTATTTCTCCCTCTTACAAATTTATAGCCATGATAAAGTCTAAGGGAAAGACGAATAACCTTTTGAACTTGAAAGATCAGCAGAAAGTGGCAGCAGGTTGGATGATGAACTATCTTTATTCTGTGATACTCTCTGCCTATCTTTTAACCATTGCTCCACCTAAAACCCAGTAAAACCAACACAACATTATAACACTCAGCATAAATAAGAAATATGCGTAAAGGATGAAGAAATTTATTTGACAACCTGTTGCCATGATAAGGGAGTTTTACCAGCAGCATTTGACAAGGAACTACAAAATTAAGGTAAATCAAATAATGGAATATCATTTACAACCAGAACAAAAAAAATCCCAATTAAACTAAAGATATTACTTAATTCACCTAAAACGTTTAGCAATCTCCTGACACAACTTCCGATCAAGTGGTTTTTCTCCCATATCTTTGTATATTCTTTCCAATTCCAGCATCTAGGAGTGGGGATGGGGGAAGAGCATAGGAAGAGAGCAAGGATTAGCCAATAAATGTGGAATAATGCAATGACAATGCACAAATAAAGAACAAAGAACATTCCAATAATGTATATTGTCATTACCTCATCTGAAGAGAGCTTAGGATATGGCTGTTCAGTTAAACCTAATGTGTCCATCTTTGCAGAGATAACAAAATTTGTCCAGAGAAAGATGAATTGCCAAAAAAAAATCTCCTTTTTCTTTTATGCTTGCTCTAAAGTCTCAACACACCTTTTCTACAAAGGATTGAAGTCACTATCATATTCTGAGTCCATTCAAATGCAGAGACAGCAAAACACAAAAGAAAAACTCAATCCCTCACACACCACACTGTATTTGATCATTATCATCATCCGTAGTAAGAAAGACCATTAAACAGATAAAAATGATCACACGTTCAAAATTAACAGCCTAAAATTCAGATATCATTCAGTAAAGGCTAGACCTAAAACAGAGACAATATTTCACAAAACCCTAGAACATTGAACTGATTAATTTATGCAACAGTTAGCAGCGGCATCAGAAGAGGGTATTGAAAGCAAAGAGATTGCTGACCTTTTGGGCTACCCCAGTGTGGAAAATGAAAGTAAAATGCAGAACACAATCTCTCTATTTTGGTGTGAAAAAAGAAGAATTTATAAGGAAAATTGAATTTTTCCCCATATTTGTTAACCAGTCAAAGTTATCATTAATCTTATTTTTAAGATGGTATTAACAAATTAATAATTTAGCTTGTTGAAGATGAACTGAATGAAATTGTTAGAACAAAGGGAGGAAGAACCTGTATGTAAGCATTGCTGAACCAAATAGAAATGAGTAACAGAAATGTACATAAAGATAGCTAAAATAGTGTTTTATTCGATTTTCAAATATTTTTATACTAATTTTAAATTTTAAAATTATTTATAGATTTACTTTTTATTTTAAAAGAACATACTTTTTGTCAATTTGGTAATAATCGTTTTCCATTATTCAATATAAAATATCATTATTATGTCATAAAATTTATGATTACTAGCCCATGATGATTTTAGGTTAATGTAAATTTAATATCCTTAAAATATGTCATTTTTTATATGTGGTGAATATGAGTTAGTAAAAAAGAAAAAATAACTTAAGTATTTAAAATATAAACTGAATTTGTAGTGCAAAACATAAAATCATTTAAGTATTTAAAATATAAATTGAATCGAATAAAGTTATATTTTTTTAAGCACAAACTCAAAAAAAAAAATAGTTATAAACTATACTTTATATTTCAACACCCTTAACAAATTATTATGTGTTACTAACTTTCGAAGAATGTTTTTAAGATTCCGAAAGAAAAGGTAAGTATTGTTCCATGTAAACACACTACATTCATACTTTTTAATATTCTAGTAACTTGATCATTTGAGTCTTATCAATAGCTGGAAGTCTTCTCATTATGATTTTTAAGCATTTTAAAGCAACTGTATTAAAAGGTTGACTGAAAACCACCTCTAAAATTCGATCCAGATATGTTGGTGATAATAATTAGAAAAATAAATAAATTTGTAATATAATAGTTTAAAAATATTAATATGGGAATCTTTGTAAGTAATTAAAAAAATTATATTTATACAATTATTATTTTTAAGATGTGTTAAAGCAAACACACAATTTTCACAAAGAATTATTTATTAAAAGTTCAAAGCTAAATCTTGAATTTATTGTATTGTTAATATTTTCTTAAACTTATATGCCAAATTAATATTAATTATTTATTTGAACATACTGAAAAACATTCAATTAAAATATTATTTCTACTTCTAATAAATCCTTCCTTCTTAATATATATATATTTAAATCTAAAGAGGTAAAAATAACACAAAAATTAGTCGTATTTAATATTTTAAGAATTTAATAAAAAATAAAAACGTATATTATCCCCTTAAACATCTTTTGTCTACCTTTTACCCTATAAAAATATCTCACTTTTTAAAATGTGCTTATATATAAGTTAAGCGTTAAAAATAGAAAATATTCATTAATAGAATAAAGTTTATTACAAATAATATTTTTTTAATTAAGTTAATTATTATTTTTACATAACACTACAATAAAATTATTAAATAGAAATCAATTTTAATTAAAGACATAAAATAATTAGTTGTTGTAGTGACTAAATTAGATAATATCTTAAAAACTAAAAAAAATTATTGGTTTCTAAATTAGTTTATATTATTGATGAATAGTTTTTAAATTAGTATATAATTTGCTACCAAGATTTTTCTACTAAATTTAGAATCTAAATAATTGGTTATTAAAACCTTGGTAGCTAATTAAATATCAATTTAGAAATTATTTATTAATATTATAAACTAATTTAGAAATCAATAATTTTTTAATGTATAAAATAAGTAAGTAGATTAATTAGATAATATTTTTTATATTATAAATAAATTTATTTTATTTTTATATTACATATGATTCCAATATATTATAATTAATATTTCTATAAAAATGTAAACCATGTTTATATTTTTTTTTTGTTTAGACAGAAAATACTTGTTTATTATTATAAGAAAATAAATTATTTAACAATAATTACAATAATATTAAAAATAATTTGCAGAAATTATATTATATATAATTTTTCATAAAAAATCTCAAATTACATTAGTGCATATATATATATATATAATTGTCTTATTTATCTCAAATATAAATATTTTTATTTGTAAATTCCGTATACAAATATGTAATTATTCTAATTTAATTTTTATTACTATCTTAATAATATTAATTAATATTTTCAAAATTTAGAGTTAAACTAATTATAATTTAGGATAAAAATTTATTAATTAATATTAATTAATAGTCAATTTTAGAAGGAGCTTAAAATTTAATGAAGCCTAAAATATAAAGATAATATTTTATATTTATTTTATCATTAATTTTTAATTAGTATTATTTTTATTAAAATATTAGTTTATTTGTGAACATAATACTAATTATTTATTTAAAGCAATAAATACATCAATTGAAATACCATTTCTAGAGAGAATGAATTTCGAAGTTAATATCTTCTATTTATTTAATTCTTAATAATTCATTTTATTTATCTAAATATATTAATTATTTGTTTTTGCTTGTTATGATAGCTTTGTCTTGCTATCCATAATTTTCTGAATGAAGCTTGAAAGAGAAATTTTACATCTAACAGTTGAAAGACTTTAATGTGAATGTGTATTTTTGTTTTCATTGATTAAGTTTTTTGTAGACAAGAATGATGAGATGGAACACAAGAGGCAGAATTAAAGCCAATATGGCTTGCAGGGAAAGTGAAATAGTTTTATCTCTATTGCTATCAAAATTGTTCTTCTTCTTCTTGTTTTGAGCAGAACAGAGGAAAGCCATTGAAATGCTCTGTTCTTCCTCTGCTTTAAAGATTGGTCTTCCAATCACATTTTTGTACTGTCCACCACTCAGTATCTGTAGCCAAACAATATGAACCTCTGTGAATACTTTGTAATTGTCATGTATGATGCATCATTATAGCTAAAAACAACAAGAGAGGCACCTGAATTTGATCTCCAGCAGTGACTACAAGGGCACCTGGGTCAGAGCAGAAAGAGAGCCAACTTTTCTTGGAGTAAACATGAAACTCTGAAGAACCATTACATACATGGAAGCACAGTGAGTGAGAGTATTCTGTTCCCCTAATCAGCATTCTGATCACTTCATATTTCAAGGAATTGGCCCATGCATCCCCACTATTATCACCACCATGCTTATAAATGCAACAAACATTCCCTTTCTCATTCCCACCCACAATTTCTACACTCTTCTTTTCCAATATCACACCCAAAATTTTCATAGCCACCATCTCTATGCTTGACATAAGCTTTTCCATCTTTCCACTGCAAGTTCATACACTTTCAAAACTTTAGTAATTAAGTTAATGGTGTTATTGGGATTTTTTTTTCTTTTATAATAAAGTTATTTGGACTTAAAAAGCTTTTCAAATTTTAATGTTAATGCATTACTGAAACTTAAACGCTATAAAGCTTGAACACTCCTTTTAAATGACGGGTCCGTATCGGATATACGTATTGGACATACGTACTAAACACTGTACTTGTATGATATTTATTGGTTAAGTGTCTAATTCAAAAAATATTTGTTGGATTTCTGATAATTCTAACACGGGTCTAACACAATTTTTAAAAAAAGAAATACATTAATTTTATAAAAATTCAAATTTATTATATGATTTTTTATTATAATTATAAAAATAAAGAAAAAAAATTTTCGAATCAATAATGAAAAACATATTTTTCTAAAAAAAATTAATATATATTTAATGACCTAAATCTTTATTATCTATTTATATAATTTATAGTTATATAATATATAGATTCATAATCTAATCTGATATGGTATATTTTAGAGATAATCTAATCTGATATGGTATATTTTAGAGATTATACGTATCTATATTTGTATCTCTGTTTGTTTCCGTGTAATAGTATTTATAATATATTGTAGTATTATTATAATTTATATATTGTAACCTGAAATTTGGATATGCAATGGGCAAAATTCCCTCCATTTTCGACTTCAACTCCTCTTCATTGCACCACACGAATTCTTCACTCCCTTCTTCCTCTTCCTCTCCGGCGTGATACTCCTCGAACCCCCACGGCTTCTCCGGCGACCTAGTAGCTGCCGCACGCTTTGCATGCGGCACCCGGAACACTCCGGCGGCGTCCTCGGCGGCGGAGTCCACGAGCTGTGACGGTATCCCGTGGTTGAGAAGCTGGAAGCATCCGATCCTGCTGAGGGAATCGGAAACGACGTCTCGGAGAGCGTCGTCGCGGTGGAAGCAGAGCGACACGAAGTCGACCTCAGGAGGCGCGTCGAGGTGCTTCTGTTTGGGGAAGATCTTGTCCGGCAGGACCAGATCGGGGACGCGGAGCGAAGCCTCTAGAAACTCGGTCAAAACGTCGTCGTTGGTGACGGTTGATCTCCGGCCGGATGCCACCGGAGATGGCGGCGGCGCGCGGAAATCGACGTGGATTTCCGGCATTGGCGAAAACGGCGATAGCATTAATTAATGAATGAATGAATTAAGAAGGATAGTGAGAATGAGATTGGTTATTTGAAAGGAAGAAATGAAGATTTTTTTGGTGGGAAAGCGAATGAAAAAAGGTTCAGCGATGATAGCGTGTCCCTTCTACCGCCGACACAGGTTCCGGGAATCATAACGACGTCGTTTCTTTTTCCTTTTTTCGTTTTGCTTTTTGCTCACTGCTTCTCTTCCTTTACTTTACAGCCCTGCTACCAGTGTGTTCCTCATCATTTCACTTCACACACAAAACCAATAATAACAACAACACATATTATTACTTCTTTTCTTGTGGGGACTTTATGTGTCAGTACCATAATGTTTCTTTGTCAAAAAATATAAACATAGATTTGTGCATTTCCACTATAAAATTAAAAAAATTAACATCATCCTAGGTTTTGTTCAATGTAAACTTTTATATTTGTCTTTTTTTAGTAGTTAGCATGTGCATTCTCGAAATGTTTTCTTAAACTCTAAGTTCTATGATGGTAAAAAAATAAAATAACGGTCTTAATAAGATTTTGGTTTTTATATTTGGTGTTATTAATAATGAAAGATGACTTATCTAATTTTTGAAATTTGTGTATATTTTCAAGATTATTATGGACTCTTTGATATTTGATCGGATTAGAATTTTAGATCATGATTAAAAGTGTATTATCTAATGTTTGATGTTGATTAGTCTTGTTGATATTTTATTTAGACATAATGAATTTAGTCGTGTCGGTCGACCTTAATCGAATGCTGGACTTTTAAGTATTGTACGGATCGGTGTGTACTGAATAAAATTTTGCACCTGGAAATTTATATTTGTGGTGTTTTACCTGTAATTTTTTTGATTGTAAGATTTGTTTGAAGTTATAAAGTAGGTAAAAAATGGGCGAAACGATTAATTTGTTGGTTGTCGTGGTATTTAAGCTAAGTTTATAAAGTGTTGTTTGGAAAGGAAGAAAAAGAAAATTGGTTGAATAGTTGATGGTCGGAGAATTGTTAAACGAATCTGAAAATTAGAAATAAGTGATAGACAATGAAGGGATACCAAAAAGGTGGAACAAAAAGAAAAAGCAAAAGTTCCTTGATCCAATGCTAAAAGTAATGCTGCATCTAATCTAAACAAGGCACCTTCTTCCTCTTTACACTTCCATATTTTTTGCCTGCACCCCCATGGGTTAGTGAAATTACCATTTCACTCTTGATAAAAAAAAGTTCTGCATCACACTTTCAATAGCTATTGTATTTTAAATGCTATCATCCAAAAAACAAATTTTATATTATATTTTAAATTGTATAATTCATGATACAAAATTTATATTGTATTTTTTGTGTTATGAAATATATAGTCTAAAATACGAAATTTTATATTCTAAAATAATTTTTTATGTTATATTTTGGATTATGTAGTTTGAAATACAAATTTTACATTATATTTTGGATTATATGATTCATAATACAATATAAATTTTTTATTTCAAATTACTTAATCTAGAATACAAATTTTGCATTCTGGATTATATTATGATTTATGTAAGAAGTTCAAATATTATTAACTTTCGAATTTTATAATCCAAAATGTTTCTCAATTCTATATTTTCAATAGAATATGGGGTAATTTTGGTATTTTAATAAGTATGGAGATGCAAGAAGAAAATAGGAAGGTGTAGGAAGAAGCTGCCTCTAAAGAAACACCGACTAGTGAAGTTGTGGGCAATTTCTTCCTGTATCTCCATTCTTTCTTTTGACACCTCCATAGAACACGAGAAAGGACACTTTTACCCTTTTTTCATCTTTTTTATTGACACTCCTATTTTTATTTATTTTTAATTCATACATTCGGAATGCATTTTAAACCAAAAAAATACCTTCTGAACTGTATAATTCGGAATACATATAATTCGTAGAAATGAAAGAAAAAACAAATAAATCTTGCACCTTTTATTTAAGGGTAATTTTGGAATGATGCAGGAAGAAACTATGGAGGTGGAGGAAGAAATTGGAGAAGATGTGGATTAAGAGGCCCATAACAACAACCTGAATTCGGCTCAGATTGAATGGGCTGAAAAAGAATTAGGCCTATCTTGAAACGAAGATCAGGCTTCCTTTAATTTCAAAATTGAAACGTTTTACATAAAAAAAGTCAATGACAGAGACGGATACCAAAAATGTTTGGGAAGGTTATTAGGTGTGAGTTTCTAATTTTTATAAATTATATTCATTTTTTAGTTTTCTAAATTGCTTTTTTTTGTTTAAAATGTGTATTATCTTATAATTCTTGGCTTGAAAACAAATTAGCATAAATGTTTTTATCAGTCTTAAAAATAGCTTAATGACTTGTTTGTATGATACTATCATTGTTTTAAAAATCACATCTAGAAACTAAAAACAAAAAACCATCATAATCTGTGGAATTTAACAGATTCTGGCTGCCAAGGGTTCAAGGATAAAAGGAGAAAGTTTGAATCAGATATATGAACATGTCTTAATCTCATCAAATTGTAATAATTTCATTATGTACCAATTGAAATCTTACACACAAACTTTTAAGAGAAATATAAAATGAAAGGCTGCAATACACAGTTTTGTTGGGTCTTTACTAATAGTTTATTCAAATATAATCTCAAAAGCTACCAAAAAGTGTTTATGTATTATTTTGTTTTGTATTTTATCTAGATCAACCATAGCTCTTATTTGTATAGATTTATTGGAATGAGATTGAAATTAAAAGAATTATTGTCCTTCTCTCGGTCGATCTACCTTTCTTTCATTCTGGTGATTTTTTCGTACTCTAGTATTTTTATTTTTTGTTTTTGTGAATTTCAAATTCGAATAGTACTTGTAAAAGACATTTCGACGTTTAAGTAAGATTTCAATATTCTGTATTTAGTATTTTTAATATTAAATGATGATTGATCTTATTAATCCTTTTTAAGAATGATGGTGTCGGTCGGTATTGAAGATCTCACATCGATGAGAAATAAAGACAATTTATTATATATAGATCTCACATCATAAATCGATTTTATGAGATTGAGTTAAACTTAAAGTTCATTTTAAAATAGTGAAAATTATTGACTCGACGGTGCAACTTATTGCAACTTATTGAGTCGACGGGTACAGGTAGAATGAGTTAAAGATGCACAAATTTTTTATTAACAATTGTCTTTTCCTTGTTCGTAGTTTATCATGAGACATTGCAATCCTTTATGTTTTATATTGTGAGCAACAGTAACTGGTGTGATAACTATCATGAGTAAAATATAAAAGAATTGAATTGTTTATTGTTCTTAATAACTGTTTACTGCAATAGCAATATTATACTCCAGCTTGCACCAATTATTTGCAAATTCATTTACAGAAAGCAATGGCATCAAAAAATAGTAATAATAATATAAAACTTGGTCTTGGTGGTGGCTATGAATTCTTGTCCTTTTTCTTAGTGGAGACTCGATTACTACATCTTTGTCAAAAGAAGTCCAACTTTTATTAAACAAAGAAGAAATTTGAAAAAGATAAATGTTTTAAAACATATCACATTTGGTGTAGATGGTAATGTTTCAACTTCCCCAAGAAAATAAAGATTTGTATCATGTGTAAAATTACCTTATTAGTCACTTCCAAGATTGACATTATTTGCAATTGAGACATCTAATGAAAGATGAAATGTTAAGAATGAAAATGTCATCACTACATTAAGGTGGCTACAATGTCTATGTCCCAATTCAATTTAAATCCAAATCTCTTTTTATATTCACAAGTTGTTGCAAGTTTTTTCATGCAAGTTGCACTAGTCTATGTGTTCTCCATTTGTCTTATATTACACTTGGTGTTTTAATTTATTGTAAAAGTATTTAATATGGTTTTTGAAGATCAAGAAACATATTTATTTGTAATTAATAATATTTTTATTGACAACATTTTAACCTTTTTAGTGAAGTTAATTTACTTGATTAAACTAAATGTTAAATATATTTTTTCGTTTATGTAATTTTATTCAAAATTGATTTTCGTCTTTTAGTCTAAATTTTTAAATTAATTTTCTTCTTTAGTCTAAATTTTATATCTCTAAAGTATTTCTAAGAAAAAAACTGTTGAAATAAGTATGTGTCAATTTTTTAATGTGACAAATGAATTTTCAGTAAAAACTATGATATTAAAATATTTCATACTGACTTGTAACTGACAATGTGAATCTTATAATATTATAATAACTAAAAATTTGTTTGTTACATAAAAAATACACAAATAAAAATTAATTTTAATAATTTTCTTACTACAATACTTTTAAAAAAAATTTAAAATTTGAACTATATAAAAATCAATTTTCTCAATTTTCTCATAGAGACGAAAAACACATTTAGCCCTATATTACGTTTTTGAAGGCAATAGATATAAAATAGGTGTTAGTTAGAAAGTGTGAAAAGTATGATATGTTTCAATAGTTGACATATATGAGAGAAGGTACCAAAAGCCATACCAAAAACAATTGCTTGAAGAAAAGGTTGGGGAAGAAGAAGTCACCAGTTTTGAAGTTTGAACAAACACTTCCAATTCCATTTCTTGGTTCTTCGATCTAACTTCTACTTTTTTTATAATTCAACTCTCAACTTTGAACCACACAAATAACAGATTATTTTTGCTACTCACCAACCCTTTTCTATTTCAGATTTGACCAATATTATCACTCTATTTCTATAATACTCTCAAATGTATTATAATTTCTTTACATTAGTTCACCTAATCAATGTTTTCCTGCATAATCAAAAGTCCATATGTGCAAAAGACATTTTAGAGCTTAGCCTGCATATATGAAAAAGTTATAAATCCATTTAATTCGTTACTTTACCATCACTTACTTATTTTTTTTATAAAAAAATAAAATAAAAACAAGGTGTTTTGTTATGATCTTGTTGAACCTGATTCAAACGATGCAATAAAATGCATTATTTTTCCCTTATCTGTCAAAATTGTAAAAGTAAAATATCTAGACTAGACAGTTGAAGCGTTAAGAATGTCTTACATCTAAAAACTTATTATCTCATATAAGTTGAATACATGCATAGGAACACAAACACTCAATCAAATTAAAATAATGACGTATTAGATATTGTTGTTATCCATGTTTGTATTTTTACTTTAATCATCAAGAAGATTTTCTCGCAATCTAAAATATGATTATTAAAAATTATATTATTTCTATGTGTCCAGATATTCTATGCAATTGCAATCTAAACAATTCTTAAATATATGATTGAATTTTCTAGTAAATTTTATAAATTAAAATCCTTGAAAATGTTGTTTAGCATAAACTTAATACTCAGGGTAAGTTATTTTGACTATTTACTATAACCTAACAGCATTAATAAGATGGGCATGCAGACTCATGGTAGTTATTGTAAAAAAGTGTGAAAGGGGATAAATTACTTTGTGTTGACCTAATAGGTTAATATAAAGAAAACTCAGAAAACTTTAGTACCAATCACATTCATTCATGATTCAAATTTTAAGAAAAATCATGTTGCTCATTTCAACCATCAATGTTTGTTCATAAACAACAAAGTGTAGACCTTGTCCCCTTCTCCCCTTTCTTTAGATAGTGTTTGGTAAACAAATAAAAATGAAAAAGGTAGATGAATGTGAAAAAAAAGAAAAACTAATAAAAATGTACATTACAAGAAAATCATCAAATATAAATCAATTCTAGAAACAAAAAATAATTAGTTGTTATATTGACTAAATTAGACATCATTTTAGAGACTAATTTTTTTTTTGGTTTCTAAATTAGTTTATATTATTGTTAAATGGTTTTTAAATTGGTATCTAATTAGCAAGCTACCAAATTTAAAATCTAAATAATTGGTAGTTAAAACTTTGGTAGCTAATTAGATACCAATTTAAAAAACTATTTAACAATAATAAAAACTAATTTAGAAATCACAATTTTTTTTTAATTTCTAAAACGGTCTCTAATTTAATCACTATAATAATTAATTATTTTTTATTTATAATTTAGCTTCACATATCTTAAGTCCATAATGGGTTGGTGTGAATTTGAATGTTCTTCTTCAACTTTTCACACATATGAGAGTCAAATAGTTGGAGAAAATAGAAGCTAAGAGTTAAGTCAACTGTTAAATATAAAGTCAATAATATCTTTTATTTGGTTGCTTAACTTCAACATGAGAACACTTAAAAACAGATAATAAAAAAGAGTGAAAGAAAACAAACAGGTAAGTATTCCACCTACATTCATGTATAATATACAAAATAAGGTTTTATTCTTTAATTACATTTATAATACTTCTTTTATGATTTATTAACATCATAGTCATTTAAAAGTTAAACATCATATATATATATATATATATATATATATATATATATATATATATATATAAATCTTTCATTTGATATGAAATCAATATACAAATTTAAGAAGTGAACAAATATTTAATAGAAAATTAAGGAATTGCAAAGTTTTCATCCTCAATTGAGTGTAGATGCTTTCAATTGTTCATTTATCATTACAAAGAAATTATAAATAAAAATTAATATTAAAGATAAAAAAATAATTAATTATTATGTTAATTAAATTACATACAGAAAAAAAAATATTAATATTTAAAATATTTTTTATTACTAGTAAAATTTATAAACTATTTTTTAAATTGAAATCTAATTTAGTTATCAAGATTTTTACTACCAACTTATTTAAATTTAAAATTTGACAACTAAAAATATAGTATCTAATTATATATTAATTTTAAAATTATTTATTAACAGTATAAATTATTTTAAATATTAATAATTTTTTTTATCTAATTTAGTGAATATAATAATTAATTATTTTTTGTTTTTAAAATTATTTTTTATTTAATGATTTTTTTAAAACTTTATGAACTTGGTCAAAACTCAAACTCAAAACGTAGTATCACAATCATGTTATATCAAAATATATTTTAGTTAATTAACTTGGTCAAACTCAAACGACCAATAAAGTGGAACATGATATTCCAACCAAGTCAAGAGAAGCATTGATATTGAAGTGTAGTTTGCTGCAGTTAAATCTGTTGAGTGGGGGAAAATAAAAGGGCTTCTAGAACACCATGACCAATATTTTCTCTATTTTAAATTTTATTTATATATTTTTTTTAGTATTAAAGAAATTAAAATAATAATAATATCACATGTTCTTTTACAAACTTTACAGGAGAGAGTGTCTTTAAAGTCCGTCTTTCTTTTGTCTTTTTCGTTTTTTTTTTGTCCGTTAATTCTTTCTCTCGATCACTTGTGTTTCTGGAAGTATTGATGGTCTCGATGTGAGATGTTGTACCTGTTGAAATTTTTCGAAACTTAACTCAGTATTTGTCTTAATTACTCTTCAGAAAAACTAAACTACTAAACTAAATGTTGTATCTATTTATACTATTTGTTAATGAGTCTATTGAATTTGTCACTTCATACTAAATGTTTTGTTTATCCTTTATTAATTGATTATTTTATAATTCTGCATATAACAATTAATTAACTTTATTTGTTATCTATAAATTTCTTGTTAATACACATGTATGTCTTTTTACATAAAATTTTCACTGACGTATTTTTTGTTCTTTTTTTTTTTTACTTCTCGACCTCCTGACCTTTCGGCATGACTAGTTCATCACCTATTTATTTTAAATTTAAACAATAATAAAATCTTAAAATATATCTACAATAAAAAAATTATTATTTTTAATTTTATTTTAACGACGGACGAGTTTAAACACCTAATTCCACTTATTAAAACGAAACTTATTTATTTTATCACTGTCTTATAGGATTAAAATAAATAATATCTTAGAAACGAAATAATCTATACACTACAATAAAATTATTAAATAAAAATTAATTTTAAAGATAAAAAATAATTAATTATTATATTAACTAAATTATATATTATTTTAAAGTTTAAAAAGTTATTAATTTTTAAATTAATTTTTATTATTAATTAAAAAGATTAATTAATATTGATTTTTATTTAATAATTTTATTGTAATAAGATGAATTTAAATACAAAGAAATGTTTATTTGTTGTATATATTATCAAATTCAATGAGTATCATAGATGTTCAGAGCATCTTCCAATGCAAACTAGACAGTTTATTTATTAACTTATGCACTTAGCTCAGTGATCTGAGAGGAAAAAGTAATGTTTTAATATTTATAAATTCGTAAATATATTTTAAATTTTCAATCTTATTTTGGTATAATTTTTTTTTAAAATTTAATAGTAAATTATAGTTGATTATAGAAATAATAATTCAAATCATAAATTTGATTTATTTTATTAAAGATTTGACATATTTATTTCATTTTTTTTAATTTGATCCAATATAAACTAAACTCAAATAATTCACTCAAATTAAATTGCCATCCGAATAATTCATGTTCCACTAGCCTGACAAATTGAATAGTTAAATAAAACTTTTGAAACAATTTGAGTTATAATGGATTAATCATGTTAGATCCAAAATTGACCTAATTAAGTGTCCAAACCCTTAAACAATTATTAGGGGATTCTATATCATCAAATGGACCACAATATTATGTTTTTAGCACAAAAAAGAAAATATTACAATTAATTGCAACCTACTATAATTTATAAAAGCTTTCTAACATTCTCCTATTTGGGTAAAATTAATTGTGTATCTTTAATTTTGTAACATTTTGGAAAATGACTAGGACTAATAACTAAGACTTGTTCAACAAAAGTCTATAATATTGAATCATGATGGTAATTGTTTCCTATTTCCATATGTATATATATTACCAAGAAAACATGTGTGAGTGTCATAAGCCATAAAATCATTTTCTTTACCCTCTCAAAGTGTTGGAAAACATAACAATCACTTTGTTTTAGTTTTATAGGACCATTATTCTATTTGTAATGACACCAAACTTCAAATTATCGTTAGAATTTCAATATTTTTCTAATCAGAAAATAAAGAATGAATATATTTGGAGCATTTAAAGGATCTTACAACCTTGATACAAAAATAGGTTGGAGATTCCACATCGACTAGATATTAGAAAATTTCATAGTATATAAGTGAGTACAAATCTCACCTTATAAGCTGATTTTATGAGATTGAATTAAAGTCCTCTCATTAATATAGTATGTCATAATTCTCAAAATATCTTAAAAATTGGCATTACAACCAATTAGAGAATGAAAAATTATCATCAACATAAAGATGTTAAAGTAATTAAGTTTATTATTATCAACCACATAGTGATCTTAACAACACCAAACTTTAATAATATAAATTTTAAAAAAATTAAATTAAAGACCCAACATGAAAGATAAAATAATATGAATTTAAAACTCCCATCAACCAAATTTATAAAAAGAACTCATACATAAAAGATAGATTCAAGTCCATGAAAAAAATACACAATAAATATAATCTATAATTCTTTCTATCTTCTAGTGATCACATAGTGTTAAATGTTTCTTGTGACCGAGAAAAATCATTGTCAAGTAATCCCAATAAATTTAATGTATTCTCTCTTTAAGAGTGTTCTTATTTCTTTTTGTAAGGTTTTAATCTCGGGGAGGGGGATTAAGATAATGTAATCAGGAGTGATTTATGTACTCATGTTAATTATGAGTGATTTGATTAGTGGAACCTCTTGAGTATGCTGCTTAGGAAAAACCCAACCTTTGAATTTAGATAAATCAATATAAAAACATGTTTGTGTTATTTGAGTTGTTTGTGTGGTGCGATCTATTCAACCTCTTTTAAAGTCAATTTATTTCAATGTAAATTTAATGGTTATGATCAAATGAGTTTCCTTTAAAGTATGTAAAATAATTATAACCCTATTAATAAACTTAAATATTATGAATAGTAATATTAATATTTTTTTAAAATAAAACATATATAACATTACAATTAATTACATTCTAGATGAAATTATGGTTAAACTTAATCATCACCCCACTAAGATTGAAATGTTGTGGACCCTTCCTTATCTATGAGATCTTTCTTTACAATTTTAAGATGTTATCCAACATTAATTATGTTGTAAATTGGCATCATAAGATACAATTGTACCCACCACATTTGATGTCTCTGTGAATTTGTCTTATTCCAAAAAAGACTTTTCTTTGAGTATTTTTAAGAAGAATTTTTTTTTTATAAATAATGAATAAATAAAATTAAACAGGACACTTAAAAGAGTTTCAAATCTCAAGGACATAATCAAAGGATCACCATTATGCAAATTGAATTTAAATTAACTAATTAAACTACGAGTGAATTAATTAAGTTGGGTTTTGCAAAGAAATCGTGTAATTTTTGTTGAAAAAAATTATTATGAAAATAGCCAAGTTGTGATTTTGAAAAACTCTTGACAATAAATTTGTTTCAGTTAAGTCCTTTTACATTTGGAGATTTTTTTAAACTTTTTTATATTAAATAAGTTTTTATTTAATTTTGAAATGGATTTAGTTCAATTTCAAAATGTATCAAAATTTAAAGTTTTTTTTAATACAGCTCAATTTGAACTTAATAACTTTACTTGCACAATCGGTTTTGGACTGATATATAAACTTTTCTAGTTGTTGAATATTGTTAATGTAATATTTTTAATAATTAAAAAAAGTAAGTGCTGGAATGGAAAATACAAAAGGTGATTAAGTAATTTCACAAAAATAATTTAGTTAATGTAATTTGGTAAAAGAAATAATGATTAACTTAATCCCAAAACACATAAAAGAAATAAACGAAATCAAATATTGATTCAGTGCTTTTAGTTTGGTTTAGGCATTACATAGATGAATTAATCCATACACACAAATTAAAAGAGAATAAAATACCTGGAATGACAATTAATCTTAAAAAAAAATACCACTAAATAATAAATTGACTCTAAAGTTAATGAAAATTTATCTTAAAACATTATTACACTAAAAAAAATTATTAAATAAAAAATAATTATAGAAATTAAAATAATTAATTATTCTATTTGACTAAAATATTAGTATCTAAAGTAATTTCCATTATTGACAATCAGGTTTAAGATTATTCATAATTTTTTTTTTCGTGAAGAGAATGCATGTGCAGATAAATTAGCTAATTTAAGATTTATTCATAGAGAATTATTTCATTGGTATAATAGACTTCCATATAGTCTGTTCTTAAATTTTTTTATTGATAGGTATAGTTTACATAGGTATTGTTTTTGTTAACATATGAGGTTTTGGTCTAATCTCCCATATTTTTGTATTTTTTTTGTAATACTTTTTTCATGTGATGACAGATGATTGTTGTTACTTGAGGTGTCAGTCTAGCTGAAATGTCAAGTTGCACAGTGATCCCTATCATGAAATTTTTTTAACAAAACAAAGTAATTTCCATTATCAGTAAAAATTTATAAAATAATTTTTAAATTAATATATAAAGTAACTACGAATATTTTAACTACATACTACTTTAAATTTTAAATTATTTTTTAGAGACTAATTTATAATATAAAATATTAGTAGTTAAAATTCTGATAATTAATTTAAATACTAATTTAAAAATTATTTTATAAATTTTTATTAATAACAGAAATTATTTTAAATATAAGCATTAATTATTTTTATTTTTAAATTTGGTTGATATTTAATAATTTTCTTTTAGTATTATTATATTATTTTTTTTATGTATTTATTATAGTTATGTTGAAAGACAAAGTAGTTATTCACTCAGATTTATTAGGAAAGCAGAAGTTTGAATAAAATAATTTTGAAACATACATGCAGGGATGGTGGAAAGCACAGGGCCATCTCACCTTAGACTTTGGCAGCCATAAAAGACCTTTTGTTTTCTTTCTCCAATTATTGCAAAACCATAACTTGGTCAAACAAGACACACATTATTTCCTCTCAAACACACTTCACATGTCAATTCCTCCTACTCAATCTCTTCGGTTAAAGTTCATGTGTTACTGTTCTGTTCTCGACATATACTTTTCACACACAACATTTTCCTTAAAGAAAAAACACACGAGCAAGGAATGCCACAAAGATAATTTATCCATTTACCATGTTCTTATTCATGTCTTATTGTTTGATTTGCAGTGGAAATAATCAGAAAAAATAACCATTCCATTTGACAGTATCAACAAATTTGAATTTGGAACAGTTACTGTCACCTATCTAGATATTACTGCATTTTTTTTATCTGCTGCAAAATATCTCAATATTTTCACTGGTCAAACTCAATATCAAATTATGAGTTTCCCGAATACTCAGTGGAGTCACGTGGTACAATTGTTCTTTGATTCCTTGAAGCAAGATTTTAACTCAGAGGGAAGGAAAATTATGACTTCTTTATTAAGAAAAAAAGGTTAGTAATATATGCTTTCAAGAAGCATTCGTAGGAAGCTGGTGCGAAAGCGGAAACGCTGGTCATGTTTGAACGGGTTTTGTTGTTACTATGGTTACAATTCAACTCAAGGAATGTGCTTTTGATTATTATATATATATACACTATAATATATAACAAAAGGGTACCCCTTATTTTTCTCCTCAAGATAGAAAGCAATAGGATTTAACAATTCTTCCACAACTTGTAGAGCCACCCTGTCCCACAATATACATATATATCTTCGTTTCATCTAGAAACTAAAAGCCATAACTGGTATCAGTTCAGCTTACTTGGCCAATATCTCGGAATCACTCTCATGAAGTGAGAATAGAAAGCAAAGAAAGAGGGAGAAGGAAGAATCATACTCTTCAAAGAGTGCAAGCTCCTTGGCTTGAGGAGAGGATTCTTTTAGTCCTTGTGGTGTCATGTAAGTTTGTATACTCTTTCATGTTTTTTCTCTTTGGTTGGTTAGGGATGGTGAAGAGAGGAAAATGAATAAGAGGGTGTTCTGTTTATGTCCTTTAGTGCTTGTTTTGAGTTAGTGAAACACCCTTTTGAAGAAAGTGGTGAAACCATGTTTTGCTGTTGAGTGGAGTTTAACTTTGAGCGTGTTTCAGAACAAGGGGAGGCAAAATGGATGGGAATTTCACCAGAAGCATAAGCAGGAGCATAAGCAGATCAAGTTGGAAAATGGAGGAAGTGTTTGCCAGTGGAAGGTATTCTCGCAGAACTTCTCAAGTAGATGAGGATGAGGAGGCTCTCAAATGGGCTGCCATAGAGAAACTCCCCACCTATGATAGGCTAAGGACGAGCATCATCCAAACCTTTGCCGAGGGTGGTGATCAACAACCTGGTAACCAAATTCTGCACAAGGAAATTGATGTTCGCAAGCTGGACATGAATGATAGGCAGCAAATCATTGACAAGATTTTCAAGGTTGCTGAAGAAGACAATGAAAAGTTCCTCAAGAAGTTCAGAAACAGAACTGACAAGTGAGTCTAGTTAGTCTTTCACATGTGCTGTTCTTTTTACTTCTTCACCTACCTACCCCACTCACCAAAAAAGAAAAAATCAGATTTGAGGCTTCAAAGTTCAAACTGAATTAGAAAACCCTTTGATGATTTTACTAGAAATACATTAAATATGTTTTTAGTCTCAATCAATCTGTTGAATCAAGGAACTCCCATCTATTTACAAAACTTGCTTTCTCTTATGATTATTTATACTTTCTGCCTTCTTTCATTTTATCCCACCATATATTATCATTTTGAACACGTCTCTGTCATTTGATCAAGATAAAATCAAATGAAAGAACAATTTCATGTTGGTGCTATGCAGTAGAGGGGAACCAGATCTACAAATGAACATTATTACAGATGTAGTTTAAATTTAAATACTTTATTAATTAAGATTTCTGTCAAAGCTACTTTTTTAAGACCTTTTGAAAATCAAGCATCATATCTCAAACTTGAAATTGTCAAAACAAAGTAGATATCCAATTGAAAGCATACCTAATACTTTATTTTTCATGTCAATACCATACTTTTCATGCAAACCTAATGAGTGGATGAAATTGCTGATGATGAAGGGGAGCTAACATTTCTTTTATTTTCACATGTGTTGTTCCCTCTTCCCTGCCTAAGTAACCCACACACACAAAAAAAAAAAATCAGATTTCAGGCTTCAAAGCTCAAACAAGACTGGAAAGTTTTTATGGCTTAACTAAATAAAGATGAAATAGGTTATAGTTTCAATCTGTTATATCAAGAAACCCCTCTATTTAGAAAATCTTACTCTCTCTTATGATTATACTTTGTGGTTTCTTTCATTATATCCCACCATATCATCATGTTGAATGTGTCTTTGCCATCTTATTAAGAAAAGTTGAAGGACAATTTCATGTCAGTGCTATGCACAGTAGAGGGGAACCAGATCTACATATGAATATCAATGCAGATGTAGTTTAAACTTTAGTACTTCATTAATTAAGATTTTTGTCAAAGCTATTTTTCTTAAACCTTCGAAAATCAAGTGTCAGTCCAAACTTCACATTGTAAAACCAAAGTAGGCATCGAATAAAAATCACACCTAATATTGTTTTTCTGTCAATACCTTATTGCTCTTGCAAACCTAATACTTGAGTGGACTGCTGCTGAAGGTAAAACCATCTTTGGAGCTAACCTATTCCTTAGACAAATTAATACTGTTACATGATTCAATTATTCTGGGCATTGGAATAATGCTACTTACAAATAGTACAACATTTTGTTATTTATCTCTTTTTTGTTTTACTAATTCCAGGGTCGGGATCAGACTTCCAACAGTAGAAGTGAGGTTCCAAAATTTGACTGTTGAGGCAAATTCCTTTGTCGGCAGCAGAGCTCTGCCAACCCTGCCAAACTCTGCATTGAACATTCTTGAATCATTTTTTGGTATTTGTGGGATTAGTACAGCTAAGAGGACAAAGCTCACTATTCTTAAGAATGCCTTTGGCATTGTTAAACCATCAAGGTACCAATCCCAAGTTGTTATACAAATAGTATATAGTGTGGTTGGAATAATGTTTAGCAAAATAAAAAAAAATTTAGTCTAGTTGGTCTTATATGGTTTTTTTGTTGCATGGTTTCTGCAGGATGGCCCTTTTATTAGGCCCCCCATCTTCAGGGAAAACGACCCTTTTGTTGGCATTGGCCGGAAAATTAGACCCTGAATTGAGGGTAGACTCCAACCCCATCATTTTTACTTAAAAAGTTATTCTTCATAGATAACAAAATGATGATGAATAGTAATAATAAATGATGATAAATTATAAATTACTGGTTTTGATGAAACAGGTAAAAGGAGAAATCACTTACAATGGACACAAACTTGATGAGTTTGTGCCAAGAAAGACTTCAGCATATATTAGCCAAAATGATGTTCATGTTGGAGAAATGACTGTAAAAGAAACACTGGATTTCTCAGCTAGATGTCTAGGAGTAGGGACTAGATATGGTAATTAATTCAACATTTTCTCTTCAACCCATTTTTCCCAGTTAAATAATTTCTTAAAATTTTTATTTTTGTCTTAATTAATATGATTGTAGATCTATTAACCGAGCTTGCTAGAAGGGAAAAGGAAGCTGGCATATTTCCAGAAGCAGATGTTGACCTTTTCATGAAGGTATTTATTATTATGTAATACTAAAAGTCAACAATTATCTCAATTTTGGTTAATCCATGGTGGTGTTCTAACCTGTTTCTTGCTTTATAGGCCACTGCAATGGAAGGAACAGAAAGCAGTCTCATCACCGACTACACACTCAAAGTAAGTAATTTCTTTTTCTTGTTGAAATTTTTTCAAACATTTTTGTTTTGCATGGAAATAAGAGGCAGAGTTAGTACGAAATGTTCTCAACAACTTTCCACGTATTTACCCCACCAAGTTATTAAACTCAATTTTCCTTGTCAAGAATTTCAATTCACCTACCCTGCAATGTTGACTGATGTCAACATGTATTTTGGCTGAAGAAGGTCCCCATCAGAGCATGACTAGTGGCCATGTGAACTACCCTAACTGCCCTCATACATTACACATTTTATAATCAACTAATTGTGGCTAGTGACAGTGGCGAACGATTTGTTTAATGTTCTAATGAATCATTATTGTTCTTGTGTGAAACAGATATTGGGGCTTGATATTTGCAAGGACACCATAGTGGGTGATGAAATGCACAGAGGTGTATCAGGTGGCCAAAAGAAGCGTGTTACCACAGGTTAGAAGGACTAAAATGTCCAAAAAATAAAACAACTATTACTGATAACATCAAAGTTTATCTGTATCTGCTCATAATGTTTTCAAGTCCAACACTATCTTTAATCATGCTCTGGAAGGTGGCTACAAGTTGTATATAGAATTTCTCAACCACACAATTTTTTAAGATTAAGAGAACGTGGCCACGTGGACTTTTTGCCAACCAAACTCTTGTTTAATTGTCCAAGAACATTGTTTATTCAGATTACTTTTTATTTTATCTTTTGAATACTTATATTGTTATGTCATTAAAAAGTTTCTGGTTTTGAATAATTACTTTCAAAAATGTATTATTTAATTAGAACTCATTGTGTATATGCAGATAGATTATGAGAATCCAAATGAAGATAATATCTAATGCTTAACTATCTGAACTATTCTGATTTCTTAGCTTTGATTTGATTACACAGGAGAGATGATTGTTGGGCCCACAAAAACACTATTCATGGATGAAATATCAACGGGTCTTGATAGTTCCACAACTTTTCAGATTGTGAAGTGCTTGCAGCAGATTGTGCACCTCACTGAAGCAACTATCTTAATGTCCCTTCTTCAACCTGCTCCTGAGACTTTCAATCTCTTTGATGACATCATCCTCATTTCTGAGGGTCAGATTGTATACCAAGGTCCACGTGAACACATCGTGGAATTCTTTGAGTCATGTGGGTTTCGCTGTCCCGAAAGAAAGGGAACCGCTGATTTCTTGCAAGAGGTGTGTTCATCATATCACATACCTTAAAAAACAAGACATCACATGACTTGTGTACTTAAGCTTAACAAATACTATATAACTTGTGCCCATAACTTACTGCCACATTCCAATCATGCAAGGAACATTTTTTTATGACACGTGTTAACTGAAAAACAAAACCTCACAATTTCTGTATAAAGTTAAACTTTTAGAGAAGTTATACATTGACAACTTGTAACAGTCTACAACTCTGCCTAAAATTTCAGTTTTTTTTTGTATGAAATAATGAAAATACCATTTTTTTCATATCATGAATCACAAATTGTATAATGGAGCAGGTTGTCTGAAACTTTTATGTGAATGATTGAGTAAAAACACTATCTGTTCTCTCCTACTTTAACTTTCTAGAATAGGTTTGTCTTAATTTGAAAAACAGTGTGAGGGGAACTAAAATTACAATGTTAATTGGAAATTTTGAACAGGTTACCTCAAGGAAGGACCAGGAGCAATACTGGGCAGACAAAAACAAACCATACCGTTATGTTACAGTGACAGAGTTTGCAAACAAGTTCAAGCGGTTCCATGTTGGAACGAGGCTTGAGAGTGAGTTATCTGTTCCATTTGATAAGTCAAGTGCACATAAAGCAGCTCTTGTATACAGTAAAGGCTCTGTGCCCACAATGGATCTTTTTAAAGCATGTTGGGACAAGGAGTGGCTGCTGATTAAGAGGAACTCCTTCGTCTACATATTCAAGACAGTCCAAATTATCATCATTGCCATCATATCTGCAACATTGTTCTTGAGGACTGAAATGCACCAAGATAGTGAAGATGGTGCTTCACTTTACATTGGGGCAATTTTGTTCTCTATGATCATGAACATGTTTAATGGTTTTGCTGAGCTAGCACTCACAATTGGAAGGCTTCCCGTGTTTTACAAGCACAGAGACCATCTTTTCCACCCTGCTTGGACTTACACCCTCCCCAATTTCTTGCTGCGTATTCCCATATCTATTTTTGAGTCTCTTGTTTGGGTTGGTGTCACCTACTACACCATAGGATTTGCTCCTGAAGCTAGCAGGTAAACTCCTGCTTTTTCTTTTCTTTTTGCATAATTTGCATGTACATTTGGACTCATTTACATAGCAACCTAACAAGATTTTGCTACAAGTTTAGTTCATTGTATAATATCATTGATGCAAAATATGAGATGTATTTATAATTACTAAGTGAGCCTTTTCTTGCCTATTCTTTTAGGTTCTTCAAGCAATTGTTGGTGGTGTTTCTCATCCAACAAATGGCAGCTGGGATGTTTAGGGTCATTTCTGGAGTGTGCAGGACAATGATTATAGCCAACACTGGAGGGGCTCTCATGCTCCTTCTTATTTTTCTACTTGGAGGTTTCATCCTTCCCAAACGTGAGTGACAATCCAAACTTTTGAAGCAAAAGCCTTTGGAAACTGACTCTATACTTACATTTGTTCAAAGAATGTGCTCACATACATGCTCAATGGTTACAGGTGAAATTCCTCCTTGGTGGGTATGGGCTTACTGGGTGTCACCATTGACATATGCCTTCAATTCCTTGGCTGTGAATGAAATGTTTGCTCCAAGGTGGATGCATCCACAGGTAAATTTTGGAAAAATGAACATGAATATAACTCACTAAGAAGAAACTCATTGGTTTCTAACTTGAACATGTCTTTGACTGCAGACATCTTCGGATAAAACTACCACATTGGGTCTGTCAGTGCTAAAAAACTTTGATGTTTTTGCTAAAGAAGAATGGTACTGGATAGGAGCCGCTGCTCTTTTTGCTTATACCATTTTCTACAATGTTCTCTTCACCCTTGCACTTATGTACCTTAACCGTAAGAGCTCTGACTTCTATCAATCTTTCAAGCTACTTGCTTCACTTTCTATCTTAATAAAGCTTTTTTTTTTCTTGTTTGGTGCACTAGCTCTTGGAAAGAAACAAGCAATTATTTCTGAGGAAGATGCAAGTGAAATGGAGACTGGAGGAGACACCAACGAAGAACCTAGACTTGTAAGGCCCCCACAGTCCAACAAAGATTCAATGTTTCGATCATTATCTACTGCTGATGGAAATAATTCAAGTAAGTGTTAAAGCACACAACGTTAATAATCTTTGATGGTCTGGCTAAAAGTATGTTCTTAACTTATTGATGTAACATGGTTTGTGTTATATGAATCATTTCAGGAGAAGTGGCAATGCAGAGAATGGGTAGCCAAGCTACCAGTGGACTAAGAAAAGTTGATTCAGCAAATGATTCAGCAACTGGAGTTGCCCCCAAAAGAGGAATGATTCTACCTTTTCAACCACTTGCAATGTCCTTTGACACTGTTAATTACTACGTGGACATGCCTGCAGTAAGGATCCGATTACTTCTATAGTATAATTTCATAATATGCACAGTTAACAATCTATGAGGCTCGGACACACCTTTTGATTTTTGATGTGTCGGACACACAGACACCGACACTTGTAAGACACGTATCGGTGAAGTGTCTAATTAAAAAAATATTTGTTGTATTTTTGACAATTCTGACACAATTTTAAAAAAAATAAATACATTATTTTTCTAAAAACTCAAACTTATTGTATAAACTTTTATTATGATTACAAAAATAAGTAACAATTCCTTTTGAACCATCCATGAAAAATATATTTCTGTTAAAAAATAATTGAAACATACTTACGCGTGCACATAAATATTTATTGTCAATTTATATAATTCATAGTTATATAATATATAGATCCGTATCCCCATGTCCTATATTTTAGAGATTATATGTATCTCCGAGTCTGTGTCCGTGTCATATCAGTGTGAGTATCAGTGTGAGTGTGAGTTTCTGTGCTACATAGTTAACAATCCTTTGTGTACTTGTAAAGTATGTTCTAACTCTAATAACTTTTACAGGAAATGAAAGCACAAGGAGTGGCTGAAGATAGGCTGCAACTGCTTAGGGGAGTAACCAGTTCCTTTAGGCCTGGAGTCCTAACTGCACTAATGGGAGTTAGTGGAGCTGGGAAGACAACTTTAATGGATGTTTTAGCAGGAAGAAAAACTGGTGGCTACGTTGAAGGAGATATTAGAATCTCTGGGTTTGCCAAGAACCAAGAAACCTTTGCAAGAGTTGCTGGTTACTGCGAACAAACTGATATTCATTCACCCCAAGTTACTATTCGTGAATCTTTGATTTACTCTGCTTTCCTCCGTTTACCAAAAGAAGTTAGTGAGGAGGAAAAAATAGTAAGTACTCAACAACATTATAGCCCTTTTATTCTTCTCTTAGTAAGGGTTCATAGAAGGGTGAACTAAAAATTTATTTATTTATTTATCTTTTCAGCAATTTGTGGACCAAGTGATGGATTTGGTAGAGCTGGATAATCTGAAGGATGCTATAGTGGGGCTTCCAGGAGTTACAGGGTTGTCAACAGAGCAAAGAAAGAGGTTGACCATTGCTGTTGAGCTTGTGGCCAATCCTTCAATCATTTTCATGGATGAACCAACTTCAGGACTTGATGCAAGAGCAGCAGCTATTGTTATGAGGACTGTGAGAAACACTGTGGACACGGGAAGAACAGTTGTTTGCACAATTCACCAGCCTAGCATTGATATCTTTGAAGCCTTCGATGAGGTACCAACTAACCTATAAACTATTTCATCTTGTGTTTCTTATCTTTGTATCGTCTATAGCCTCTTTGGAGATTAATGAAATTTTTTTGGTCCAGCTTTTGTTGATGAAAAGAGGAGGGCAAGTGATCTACTCAGGACCATTAGGCCGAAATTCCCACAAGATTATAGAATACTTTGAGGTATTACACCTAAGTGATTCTATTCATTTGATCATGTACTTTAGCATAGGGTTTAACATCAAGTTTCATTCACAGGCAATTCCAGGTGTTCCAAAAATTAAAGAGATGTACAACCCAGCAACATGGATGCTAGAAGTGAGTTCTGTAGCAGCTGAAGTTAGGCTTGGAATGGACTTTGCTGAATACTACAATTCTTCATCTTTGTTTCAGTGAGTCAACTAACAATTAGAATGCCTACATTGTCAAATGGTTTATATACTTTTGTTGGTTTGAGCTGACACATTTGCTTATTGAACAGACGAAACAAAGCCCTTGTGAAGGAGCTAAGCACACCTCCACCTGGAACTACTGATTTGTATTTCCCCACCAAATACTCTCAATCCGCACTGGGGCAATTCAAATCCTGTTTCTGGAAGCAGTGGTTGACATACTGGAGGAGCCCAGATTATAATCTTGTGAGATTTTTCTTCACCTTGGCTAGTGCCCTCATGATAGGGACAATATTTTGGAGAATTGGTGGAAATAGGTGAGATTTGCTTCCTGTGAAATCTAACTCTACTCTTCAACCTTTAGTTCTAAATTTTAGCTAATTTCTCTGGTTATATTTTCTTAGGGACAATTCAAGCGACCTTACAATGATCATTGGAGCAATGTATGCTGCTGTCATTTTTGTTGGCATCAACAACTGCCAAACTGTTCAACCAATAGTAGCAGTTGAAAGAACAGTGTTCTATAGAGAAAGAGCTGCTGGAATGTATGCTCCCCTGCCTTATGCCCTCGCACAGGTTGGTGGATTGATTTACTAGTTGGAGATCTCACACCGACTAGAGATTAAGATATTTCATAATATATAAGTGGGTTCAAACCTCATCTGATAAGTCAGTTTTATGAGGTTGAGTCAGGCTTAAAGTACACTTAATAACTTTAAAGAACAATAATATTTTCTAATATTTGTTTCTTGTTATCATACCTTGTTGTGTTATCCTTAAGCTAATGCATTTGCAATTGCAGGTTTTTGCTGAAATACCGTACGTATTTGTCCAAGCTGTGTATTACTCACTCCTAATCTATGCCATGGTGGGCTTTGAATGGAAAGTGGAGAAGTTCTTTTGGTTCTTCTTTGTCAGCTTCTTCTCTTTCTTGTACTTCACATATTACGGTATGATGACTGTTTCCATCACACCAAACCACCAAGTGGCATCAATCTTTGCAGCAGCATTCTATGGACTCTTCAATCTCTTCTCTGGTTTCTTCATCCCAAGACCAGTGAGTACCTTCTAGTTTGGTTATTATCACATTTTAAGGCATAAGCACTATAACACATATCTTACATAATCTTTGCTAACACAACTCTTCTATCAACTTTGCCTTTTCAGAAAATTCCTAAATGGTGGGTGTGGTATTACTGGATTTGTCCAGTGGCATGGACAGTGTATGGATTAATTATCTCTCAATATAGAGACATAGACGACCCAATTTTTGTGCAAGGAAGTACCATAAATTTCACTGTAAAAGGATATATTGAAAACCACTACGGGTTTAAACCAGACTTCATGGGTCCAGTTGCTGCAGTTTTGGTAGCTTTCACTGCCTTCTTTGCCTTTGTATTTTCCTTCTGCATCAAGACACTGAACTTCCAATCAAGATAAAAGAGCTACAATGTTGTATGTGCAAGTTCTGCTATGGCAAGTTGTAATCAACTTCTGTATGTAAATAACTGAGGCTGGAGTCCATGCTCAAGATTTATGGAACATATTTCATAAGCTTAATAGATGATCACGATAGTTTTGCTAGCAGAGGGTTCTTCAGTAAATGTAAATCATGTCATTCATGCTATTATTAGTTTGGTTTGGTACCTAGAAAAGGTTAGATTTTCTTATGCTTTATTCTTGCAACAATAACAGATAAAAGCTAATTCTTTTGCATTAACTCTTTGTCAAGAAAAGTCTATATTGTTGTTTGCCTATTGCCATTTTTCTCTGATTAACTTTGTAATTTCCTAAAATGAGTTTTACTGTCTAATTGAGACAAACTAATGTTGCATTAAATAATGGAGCCAAATGGTGCTCTTGGTATGTAAAAGGTGGAGAAAGAGACGAGAAGGAAAAACAGCAAAGAGAGAAAGAGAGGATGTTGAATTGTATTGAGAAAGTTGATCTACTTAACACAGACACTTCGACACCTGTAATTTTCAAAATGTAGGACACGAATACATGGATTTATATATTATATCATTATAAATTATATAAATTGACAATCAAAATTTATGTAAAATATTAAGAGTTTCCTCTTTATATGACAAGAAGATATTTCGATTCAAAATAATTTGTTTCTTATTTCTATAATCATAGTAACAACTTCTACAATAAATTAAATTTTTAAAAAATTATTGTATTTGTCATCTTTAAAATTATGTTGAAATCGTGTTAGAATTATTAGAAATTCAATAAATATTTTTTGAATTAAACAATTCACCGATACTTATCATACGAGTTTTGTACATGTATCAGTACTTGTATCTAATATGTATCAGTACTTGTATTTAAGAGATGATCAATATCTAATATGTATATCCGATACCACATTTAAGGCGAGTATCCTATACCACATGTATAATGCATAATGTTTATTGGTCGTTTTCACATGTGTTGTTCCCCTAATGTGTGCACTTTGCATCAACAATTATTTTCAAGGCATTGCTCTATCTTTTCAAACATTCATCACACTAACAATTTACTTCTATGATTCGACTAATGGATAGATATCAGATTCAATTACTCTTATTATTTTCAATAATTACTTATAATCTGCAAGGGTTTATTTACATCGCTAAAAACATGTTCAAATAATAAATTAGTGTGACATTTTTAATCATTTAATTCATTTTTTATTAAATATAATATTTAATTCTTTAATATGAAATCTTAATTAAGTGTTTAAACACCTTTTAACTTGTCCACGAGTGTTATATATATATAATACCATGTTTATAATATTTTTAGTAAAACAAATATATTTTAATTTTAACATTTTTAAAATTGAATTTGATCCCTAATATTTTTTTCATGACTAGAAAAAAAATAATTTAAATGAGTACTATTCTAAATCGTACCTACTAATATTTCATATATAGTTAACATGTAATATTTTTATAAAACTTTTAAGATATGAAAAATACACGTTATTTATTTTTCTTGATATAAATATTCAAAACTAAACTGCTAATTTCAAATTTTATGTTCTTACTCACACCATCACAATCTCTTAATATTCTATGTAAATATAAAAGAACACTCTGTTCTTGCCCACAATGTAAAAAAAAAAAACACATATTTATGTTTTTCACGGGAATTAATAATATGATAGTTTTTTTCTTATAAAATACTTACCAATGTCAGTTTTTTCTGTTTTCAGTTTCACGATAAATATAAAGTAATTAAAATCAATAAAAATAAATAAATAAAGGTACACAGAGGCAAAGAAGAGAAGAGGAAGAGAGAGAGAAAAAAGGAGGGAAGTTTCAGTTATTTTCCTCTGCTTCTCCTCAAGAATCTCTCTTTCTCTTCATTTCTCCCTCCCTTTTGTGTCAACTCGCTCATCCAACCGCAACTCGCTCATCCAACCGCAACTCGCTCTCTGTCACACACTTGTTTCATCAAGATCATGTTCTCCTCCAATGCACACTCCTTCATGGTACTTTATAACACTTCCCAATCCTCATATGGAAGCAAAAAAAAAATTAAAAAAAACTCATTTTTCTAATAATTTTCTTGAGATCGTTTGATTTCTGTACATGGGCATTGATAAAATCTTCTCCTTTTCCAGTTTTCGTGTGAACTTTACCCGCAGTGCAAGTCGGGCATAGGTGGGTGGTCTTCGGGTAGTGACTTCTCAGCTTCACAGAGGAGGCGTTCTGCTCCATCGAGAGTGACGTGTTGTGCTTCAACTTCGAGCAGCGGCAAAACTCACGGCGGCTTTTTGATGGAGGAAGAGGCCAGTGGGACTTCCACAATCGCCGGCGGCGGCGTCCGGGACGTGTACGGCGAGGATAGAGCTACTGAGGATCAGGGTGTGACTCCGTGGAATGTCTCTGTTTCTTGGTGAGTGAATGAGTGTGAGACTTGCTGTGATGATCTTCCATTTTTCTTGTTTGTATTTGTGGTTGAATGAATGGGACACTGTTGATTGGCTTGTAGTGGGTATACTTTGTTGAGAGATCCTCACTTCAACAAAGGACTCGCCTTCAATGATAAAGAGAGGGACTCCCACTACTTGCGTGGCCTTATTCCCCCATCTGTTCTTTCTCAAGAAACTCAGGTTAATCATCTCATCACATCACTTTTTCCTAATAATCTTTCTTTATTAAGGGTAATGATATATTGAAAACCCAATAATTTATCAATGCTTCTTTTGTTCAGGTAAAGAAAATGATCCAACACATACGCCAGTATGAAGTTCCATTGCACAAGTTCGTGGCAATGATGGATCTTCAGGTGGCCTTGAGAACACTTCCTTTTCTTACTTCCTGGCAGATTTTTATGTTAAAAATTTGCTTTAGGCTGTTTCTCCATTTTGAATTTAACTTTGGTACAAAATTAGAAATTGATAAAAAAAATCAATACTAGCTTTAATAAGTTACTGGAAACATTTGATAAAGTGGATTGAAGGTTTATTAACAAGCGCCCTTACTGCACTCATTAGCATGTGTTTGTTTTGAGACATTCTCACATTACAATGCAAATGGCATTTGACAGCAACTAACATCTTTCCCAATACACTATTAGACATTAGTATTTGGTGGAAGACCCTTTTACTTATAGTATGCTGGAATATATGTAGAGTGCAGTATGAAAAAGTTGCAAGTGCAAAAAATAAGCATTGAATAATGAGTCCAAAACTTTTTCACAGAAAACTCTATATTTCCATAGACGTGCTCTTGTCTGCATTCTGCACATGCGTAGTTATTGTCATGATTTTGTTTTGAACTTGGGATCTCATCCTTACCATAAAACCATGTCTTTGGAGAACTATATTCGCAATTTGATTTGAAAAATTTGGGATTAGATTCTAATGCTTTCCATTTGTGATTGGCTGGGTTGCAGGGGAGAAATGAAAGATTGTTCTACAGGCTTCTGCTTGATCATGTTGAGGAGTTACTACCAGTTGTCTATACTCCAACAGTTGGTGAAGCATGCCAGAAATATGGGAATATCTTCATGAGTCCTCAGGGACTTTATATAAGTTTGAAGGATAAGTAAGTTCGAGTTCATTTGCACTTTCATCCTCCTCAATTTTCTGTCTTTACCGTTTAGTCATTGTTGGATTTCTATTGGATGGGTTTTAAAAGAGGGAGGATTCTTGAAGTACTAAGGAATTGGCCTGAGAGGAACATTCAAGTCATTGTTGTAACTGATGGAGAGAGAATTCTGGGCCTTGGGGATCTTGGTTGTCAGGTATTATACTCGTCCATGTATAAAAATTATGATGTTTTGTATTATGTTGTAACTAATGGTCTAATATTGTGATCTCTCTTTTGCTAACTAATGCTGTATTACCAGGGAATGGGAATACCGGTTGGAAAACTCTCTTTATATACAGCACTTGGTGGAGTTCGTCCTTCTTCTGTACGTATTTTGGGTGTACTATACTTGTTACAAACTTCTTGTGATATGGTACTTTGTTTTACGATGGTACTGAAATTTGAGTTGCAGATTTTAGCCCCCAACATATCCACATGCAGAACACCACCCTGGAATAAGTTAAAAGAATGAAAGAAAAACAAAACAAAAAAGAACAGAAGTTGTTTGGGAGATTCCTATATTTGACTTTGAATTTCATTAGTTGGGCCCTTAAGTCCTTACCACCACTCAGAAAAAAGAATCTTGATTTAAAAATTGAGCACCAAGACAATTTGCCATGATTTTTCTGCAGAAAAGTAAATACACTTGTAGTAGCAATTTATACTTTTTTACTGTTGAAATAGTAGTGCTTATTTCAAAGTTTGCTTGCCGCATAACATTCAATTTTGGAAGATTGTCAATAGTGGCTCCTCTGATCTCTGATTTGTTTATAAAAAAATTGTATGGTCTTCCACTTCTTACTAAAATTGTATTGCTATATCATCAAACTGTTTCAGTGCTTGCCTATTACCATCGATGTGGGTACAAACAATGAGAATTTGTTGAATGAAGAATTCTATATAGGACTCAGGCAGAAACGGGCAACTGGGCAGGTTGGTTCATAATTTGTCTTTTTTTTTAGCCTTAGTTTTAATCTCAGGCATTATGTCGTCTGATGTACCACAATAATAATTTTTTTTTACCTTTTCTTTTTCCAGGAATATGCTGATCTTCTGCAAGAATTTATGAATGCAGTCAAGCAGAATTATGGTGAAAAAATCCTTGTTCAGGTACTAAGCAGTATGCGAAGACATCATTTCAAGCCTTATTGGATAGAAAGAATGCAACACTGCTAATTTCAAGTTCCTGTATTCTGCATCTGCTTTGCCATATTTTAGTTTGAAGACTTTGCAAACCACAATGCCTTTGATCTACTTGAAAAATATAGGTCAACACATCTTGTCTTTAATGATGATATTCAGGTGAGAAATTCCTTTCTTAAATTGTATGTTTAGATACTTTGGTAATCAATAATTTTCTTTTATATGCTATCCACTTTGTTTCAGGGAACAGCATCAGTGGTTCTTGCAGGACTAATTGCTGCTCTGAAATTGGTTGGGGGAGACTTGCCTGATCACAAGTTCTTATTCCTTGGTGCTGGAGAGGTAAGTCATTACCATTCTGGGATCATGTTTCCTTCTTTGTTGTTTCCTAGAGATAAGAAAGTTTAATCATTTCACAACAGAGAACAAGGTGAAAAGAAGAGAGTACTGAACATTATCAGATTACGTTGAATTGTTCACTTGAATTGCATGGTTTGTGGTTGCAGGCTGGCACTGGAATAGCAGAACTCATAGCACTTGAAACTTCAAAACGGGTTAGATATTTTATGCTAGCATTAAATGAACGATTTAGATTTTTCCAGAAACTAACTATTGTCTTGCAGACAAATCTCCCAGTAGAAGAAATGCGCAAGAACATTTGGTTGGTGGACTCAAAGGTTGTACAAAAGCCAATTTAGCTCTTTCCTGTAGAAAGCAATTGTTTGCTTACCATTGTATTAATCTTTTATTCCTACTTTTACAGGGTTTGATTGTGGATTCCCGCAAAGAATCACTTCAACATTTTAAGAAACCCTGGGCTCATGAACATGAACCTGTTGAGGAACTTGTAGATGCTATTAATGTATGGCTCTCCATTTCTCTTGCTCTCTCACCCAGAGAGAAGTTGTTTCAAATTTCTTACATTTCAATGTTTTCTTCTCAGGATATTAAGCCAACAGTTTTAATTGGAACATCAGGACGAGGAAGAACTTTTACCAAGGAAGTGATTGAAGCTATGGCTTCCTTGAATGAGGTAATATGTCAATCCACTTGCCAAACTGCTGTGCATTTTGATGTCTACAGAAGCTAATGTATCCATCATTTGCAATGCTTGTAGAAACCTATTATTCTTTCCCTTTCCAATCCCACATCACAGTCAGAATGCACTGCTGAAGAAGCTTACACTTGGAGCCAGGTAATATGAAGACAAAGTTATTATCTTCTCATTATTTGGTTGGAATGGATGAGTAATAACTGGTATCATTTTTCATTTTATTTCGCATTTCAATCAGGGACGTGCCATTTTTGCTAGTGGGAGCCCTTTTGACCCAGTTGAATATGATGGAAAAGTGTTTATGCCTGGCCAGGTCTTAAAGGAGTTTTTTTGTAGAAATGTTAATTTCTCAAATCCTATGAAATGAATTTTACTAATATAAACTTGTTCTTTGTTATCATCAGTCCAATAATGCATACATTTTTCCTGGATTTGGTCTTGGTTTAATAATGTCTGGAACCATTCGTGTCCATGATGACCTGCTTCTGGCAGCTGGTAAGTGCAGAAGAAATTCAAACATTTACTTAAAGTGTTTAAGCTTGGAATACTTATAATTTAAATGACAAATCATATTTCTTGGAACAGCTCAAGCTTTGGCTTCACAGGTGGCTGAGGAGGACTATGACAAGGGGCTCATATACCCTCCTTTCTCCAACATCAGAAAGATTTCAGCACATATAGCTGCCAAAGTGGCTGCTAAGGCCTATGAACTTGGTAAACCTTAGTTTTTCTTTTGATATCTGAAAAACTTTGGCTATGTCTGGATTAAACTTGAAAGTGTTTTTGCAAATTCAATGCACCAAATGAAGAAGGAAAAAAGTTGTTGCTTTGAGAGTAAAAGAATTTTTTAACTTTCCAATGTTAATCCAAACATGCACACTTTATGTTTCATGTTTCTAATACTTATTCTCCTTGAAATAGTGTAAAATAAATTACAAGAGTAATGAAATTGAATTCACATTCTTGAACAGGCTTGGCCACTAACATTCCTCAGCCAAAAGATTTGATGAAGTTTGCTGAGAGCTCTATGTATACACCAGCCTATAGAGACTACCGGTGAAGTGACAACAGTCCATTTTTCATCTTTTTGGGTTTTTTTAATTATAAAATGTTTTCTTTATCCTTTCCCTGCTCTTTTATGTTATGATGGGAAATGATGCTTTAACAACCCTTAGAGTTATATACAACTCTTCTTCGTGATATGTGTTTAGAAATAAATATATATAATAAAAAATAAATTTGTAATTAAATGATAGGAAAGTATTGAGGATTGTAACGTTGTTGTATAAAAAATGAGATGTGAATGTATATTTTTTCCGGTAAAATAGAGTTTAGGTTGTTGTTAATGTAGGTAGATGAACATAAGAATAGCTTTAAATACAATAATTTAGATTCTGGTATACCATTTTTGCATGTCTCTTTTCCTTTCATTTATTCATTAAAAAATTAAAATAATCAAGATTCTGTGCACCTTAAGTGGTAGATACTCCAGAAGAAAGCATCACCAAATGTAATTTACTGTTGAAGGAAACTTGTAGCCCTGGTGGCATTTGCAGACACAGAAATGAGCATAGAAATCTTTCAAAAAAATCAGATCACTCATAACTGTTTTATGCAATATCATTATTGGACATAGAGAGATTCACCATTTGCACTTCTAATTTCATTTTTACTATCTACTGTACTTTAGGATAAACTTAGTTTAATTAATTTCATGTCATTATAGAAAATTCTAAAACATTTATTCTTCATCTAGATCCCATGCACCTATTCTTCATCGCTTTTCATCTTAGTTTCTTCACAAATTCACTCACTAATCATTCTTTCCTCCAATCATGCAAACTCATAATTATTTTGATGGAAGGAAAGACAAAATAAATTGAGATATGCATGCTGTATGTTCAATTCCAGACCTATTCCGATAACATCTTATGGACTAGCCATTCCGGAATGCTACCATGTAATCTCCCATTTCAATTTTGGATTTGCAACTCTGCAAATAAATTGAATTACCACTTCTCTAGTCGCAAACGTTTGAGAGAATAGTTTTATCCTTTGAGTGTATGTCATAGGGTTGACGAAAAAATTCGTTGTATTCAACATTCACCTGAAGATATATTTTTTAGTTTTGTATTTCAATTTTGCAACTTGTAAGTTTTTTTTTTTTTTTTGAATTTTGTGCTTTCCTAATAATAAAAGTAAGCATATTTTTTAAATATCTTTCTGTTTTATTTGATTCAGTTTTTTCATTATTTGAAAAAAAAAATTTAATCATTGTCAATTTATATTTTTATGATACAAATTAACTTAAATAACTTAATACTTTAGTACATCAAATAGATTTTTTAAAATAAACCGGAATCAATTTAAAGGTGACATTTTACTAATTTTATTTTTTATAAGAAATTTTATTGGGTCATCTTGAGTTTTTAATCCCTTTTTATATATTTTTATTAAAATAAAGTTAATGTAGATTAGACATTTAATTGAAAGGTATTGTTAGAATAAATAAAAGTATGGATATGCAATAGAAGGTATGGAGGTGGAGGAGAATTTGCCATAAAATTATTATGAAAAAAATGGTAAAATTAATTTTTTTTAGATTGTAGAAAATAATTTCCTTGAAGTTGGGCCAAAGAAGGCAAATATGGTTCTATCTTTATTGTATGGGCTCTCACCTATGTCCAATTTAAAAATATTTCAATTTGGTCATTTATATTTTTAAAATGGTCATTGCTTTAGTTCAAAATTAACTTCCTTCCTCTTCTTCTTTAATCTTAAACTCTTGCAAAATCTTAGATTTCAGAGCATGAAATTTATGACCAAATTCATCACATTGCTCAAGTACCTCAATTTTACTTGCATCATCAACTACATAACACCTGCAACATATGTAGAAACACATCCTCCTTCCTCCATAATCTTTTCACAAACTCACTCACATGGTGCATAGACACCAAGTGCTTCAACCCCAACACTTTGATTTGGGTGTTCATTTTGATTTCAAGGTTGTTGAGAAATTATATAATGTTATTAGTAAGGATTGTGATTGAATTGAAGACCATATTTTGATTAACAATAATTGTTGTAATATGAAGATAATGCTTCAAGTTGTAAGCTTGTTTTCTAGGGTTTATAGTGAGGATATATGGGTGATTAATCACTCATCACCACTCTTGTTTAATTTTTTAGGAGTGTGAATGTTGTGTGTTATCCTTGAGTGACTTTTCTATTGAAATTTCGATTGTTTGTGAACCAAGTTTCTCTCATGCTAATTGGATTGAATATGAAATTGGAGAGGAGGAAGAGAAAAAACCATTTTTCAATCACTTCAACAACATAAACGATTAAATTAAACTTTTCAAAAGATAAGAGAAATAAAACATTAAAGATAAATAATCCTTTGTATAATTTAGCATAGTTTTACAAATCTGAAATATTTGAATATAAAAAAAAAAGAATTGTTTATTGTTTTTCATGAAATTTAACAACATGTTATTTAAGAAGTGACCTGATAAGTTTAATAAACTTTCTTATTAGGTAAATTCTAAAGAATTCTCATACCATATTAAAAAGTTGACTTTAAACTTAAATTATTTATTTATTTATGTATTATGAAATGTTGTTATATCTAATTAATGCAAAATTTTCGACACCAACTCAAATAAAGTTACTCTTATAAAATTTGGGAAAAAAATCAAACTAAATAGTAATATTGTAAGATTATATATTTACATAAAAATTAAAACTAACTTTATATATTAAACAAATAAAAAATAGGGGAGGGAGAGTCTATGCATATCAATTATGTTTTACTATTTCTCTCACATTATATTTTATATTTGTTCTGTTTTTCCTAATCCTTCTAAAATGATTACAACTCAAACAAATTCGTATTAAGTTGATCTCAATGTAAGAATTAGCTTTAAACATGTTACAAAAGATCTAATAAGCACCCATTTGTGTATGATGTTGTGATAAATTCTTTGATCTTTTACACTTGGTGTGATTTGGTATTCTGGCAGATCATAATTTAGTTTAGAGGAATATGAATGTGTATACAATTATTGAGCCTTGTTTGGAAAGCTTGATTAGGTGAAGGGTGCTTCATTCTGGTTTTCTGAATCTCGAATTTTGTTGGCTAGCATTGTTGTTGCATTGTTGTGCACAAGAATAAGAACTTTATGACAACATAGCAGCATATGAAACCATGATTGTATTGACATCTCTGCTGTCTTTTGGACATGCTGACAACTGCATTGGTGAGTGATAGTAAGTGTACCTGATTTCTTTTCACTGATTTGGCCCTTTTTTGGCATTTGATGTTTTCTTGCTCCCTCCTTTTACAAGTTCATCACTTGTTCATCTTATCTTTTGTTGGATAAAATTTTTGATCAAAAGTTGTCTTTAGTGGCATGCTAGCTGCTTTCAACAATGTGTCTTGCTAACAATGGATTCTGCTGTGAAGATGATGAGCAGAATTTATGCTGCCAGAGGAGAATACAATAGACTCACTCAGAAAGCAACTTCAGCTACCCTCTAACCTCTCTCCATTCCCAAAGACGTGTCACAACATTCTTGATGAAGAAAGGAAAGAATAGGTATACCCTTTTTTCAGGTCCTTCACTTGTTGATGCTTCAACGTGGCAACCCATTTCAGAAGCTAATTCTTTGACGTGCCACCCCATCTGTGGTAGAATACAATGCCTCCATCTCCCTTTTCTCATGGAATATTCTCCTCTTTACCAGAATTTATTATCTAGTCCTGCACTATTATAGTTTTTGTTAATCTTCATATCATGTGATATGATTATGTTTTTAGTGGTCCGATACTGTCAATACAGTACTACATCACTTAGGAGTGAGGTTAATGACAGTTTAAATACATATTTTTCTCTTAATCCATCAAAACGTCTACGGAGCACCGAGTTTCAAAACGAACAATATCTCGGATGTGATGATTGATCCTAGGATGTCATCTCTCTAACTTGAGGTCGGAACATTAATATTTTTCTTAAAGTAAAACATGAATCTGTGTTACATAAAGATGGATTAGAATTGTCTAATATGCAATCAATGTTTTTTGTATATGCTTGCTAGATTGATATGCTTGCTTAGTTATTAACTAAGGAATTTGGTATGAAAAAATGACATGGTTTTTGATATTTTGGCAATTGTTTGGGTTATGTTGGTAATAGTGATTTTGCATGGTTGTAGTAGAAACATTTACATCAGCATATGCTGCATTTTCTTCTCTCCTACCCCACTCATATTATGGCCTTTAAAGGGTTTAGACAAGTATTTCTACAATTGGCCAAGAAAAAAAGATATTTTACTGGTAGTTGCTGTTAGATTGCTGAGGCAAGTATCGGTAGGAATGATCATTGTCCACGGTGGGATCCTTATCAAGATAGGAGATAGTAATGAGAGAAAGGAAAAAATAAGCCACAATCTGCCAAACTTGAAAAGGACTAAGAAACCAGATTCTGATCCCTTTCCTTCCACCACTCAAAACATGAAGCTTTTTAACTCTTTACAAAGAAACAGATGTGACCACTCACACATGGAAGAGAAACAAACAAACAATATGCTATTGGAGAAAAGGAGCAGCAAGGGGAAGAAGAGGGTTGAATTAGTCCTTTCATTTCAGTGTGGCGCAGGAATAAAGAAAGAATAGAGACAGTATCTCTTCTCCAACACTTGTTTCTCCTTTTAAAGGTTTCCCTTTCCTGAAATTGTTGAGAAGGACACGATGGACCACTGAGCTGCATGGCAAAATTCTCATGTCAATCATTGGGAATTTTTCTCTCTTAATTTGTTTCCCTCTTTTTGGTCACTTGCTGATTCCCCTCTTCATTATTCTCTCTGCACCATCCCTTCCCACAGTCACATGGTTTTGTTCTTGTCCAACTTATGCTACTTTTACATGTTTAGACACAACAACAAAACATTCAACAACAGAGCAGCCCTTCAGGGTTGCTTCTACACTGCTTCATCTCTCAGCAAAAAGATTCACTTACAAGGCAAGAAAACAAGGATTACGGAAGCACAGAAGCAACAAAAAACAAATAGCTCAATTCAGACACTGTTAAACTTGGGCTTGCCTTTCACTGCTGCCATCACATTCAACATGGTTAAAGTGCAACGTGTTTCAATATTCCACTGGAAACAATAAACAACGGGGCACGTGTCCTATAAAAATCCTGTGTAGAGTGAAAGCAGTTGACTTTTTTCATGCTGAAGATGTCCCTTTACCTTTTCTTTCCACAGAAGTATACAAATTGTTGTATATACGAGTATAAAGGCAGATACGAGTGTCCTGATTTCTGTTTTTTCAAACAAGGGTCTTTCTGATTTCTATCCATAGAGCATTTCAAAGCATAAGAATTTTCAATATCACACTGATGTCTACAAAAATGATTTTGGTTAAAAGAGAATTTGAAGAACTGAAGTAAAATGTGTGCATGAGTTCAAAAATTTAGTTGCTTGCAAAAGACTCCTTAACCCACAAATTCTAGATCTCTTCTGCTGTCACAATACAAAAAAAATAGTATACTGCAATAACAATTAGTGTTGATTTCTCATTATCAGCATCTCAGAAAATCAACACTGATATGCAACTATCTGCAAAAAGTTGTAAGATATAATAGTGAAAAATGCAAATATTTTTGTAATATGGTGCAGAATTGTTAACATATTACTGAAGTGTGATTTCTCAGAGTTGATCACATGAATACATTATTCTACTCTCTTGCCTATAATTGTATCACATCTGATATGAAATACAAAATTTTGTTGAGGAATGGGATAATGTGTCAGCATCAGATAAGAACCAGGTTTAAATATTATCTTATCAGTGTCTTTTCATAGAATCAGTGGTCTGCTCCACTCTTCTTTCTTGCAGTTATTCCTTCTAGAAATCCTATTTAATTAATGTGAGTTCTGTTATGAAACCATGGTGATGCTACAAACAGCAATTAACAAAGGCAATTCTCTCTTTTTGGTTTTTTCAATCATAAACACTCAGCAATTTAGGATAAATTCTTTGTCTCATGCGATACCCAATATTTTAGGGTATTTTCAATTTTAATTTAATTCCCTTTTGCTTCCAACCAAACATTTTTTCCCTTCCACAAAGTATCAGACATCAAATGAAAAGGAACTCTCAATGTATTTAAATTGTATATATAGAAATATGTTTGTACTAAGGGATAGCCGAGAAAGTCAAATAACTCTACTAATTCAAACATAGTCCATAAATTTATAGTTAACCGTAATTAAGTCAATTTAGTTGTAAATCATGATTAAACTATAATTGAACTCTATTTTGGACCCACAAGCGGGTTCATGACAATTAAGACTCATTTAAAAGGTATAAATATCAGAGGAAATCAAGTTTTAGAGTTAATTTTTCTCTCTCGACTAACCTGCGTATTGTATTGAGACAAACTTGATTGTCAAAGTGCTTTTGCAGGTTCCTCCACTCATTTGACGAAAAGAAAGAAACAATCAGAAATCACTACACCTGAAAACCGTCAAAACTAGAAGCAGAAGACAAAAAGGAGTCACTTTAAGATAAATCCGACCATGTAAGATTAGATTTAACAAACGAATAATAAGTTTGATAATTTTGACTATTAAACTACTTTTTTCAATTAAAAAAAATAATTTAATTTAATTTATGTGGCTTCAAAAGTGTGTTTTATAGTTGTTTGTGAAGAGAAAAAAATTCATCCGGATATGAGTTAGTAGAGAGAAGATGGTATATGCTAATTTGGTGTGTCTGATAGTAGTAAAAAGGAGAATAGAAAATATTGTAATTATTCTTTCTTCTTTCACATCAAATGTCCATAACCTACTTTTCTTCAATCCCATTTTTCAGCAGTTGTTTTTCATTGACGTGGTGCCACATGATGATGCCACGAGACAATCAATGGATCAGATATTAATTGAAGAATTTTATATTCCTCTATGTTAAAAAAATCTACATGAAAATAAGTTAAATGACTTAAAAAAAGGTATATTTTATATTTAGTGAGAATATTTAAGTGTTAGGAAAAAATGTTGGGTGAAGTTAAATTATATAAATGATATTTATCTTTTCTGTTTTATTTTTTTTAATTTTTTAACTTAATTTAACTTTTTTTATAGTTTTAAAATAGTTTAAAATGGTTCCTCTGTTAACTTAAAAAGTTTAATTTTAATTTATGAATTGATTAAAAATCTCTTCGGATATGATTTAAAAATTATTATAAAATTAACAATTTTATCATATGTATAGTAGATAACATTGTAAGACAATTACTTTGTAAGATTAGTTCATGTGTAGGTTAAAAATTAAAAAAAAAATAACAATTATATAAAAATAGTTTATAGAAAAAATAATTTTTAATTTTCCCTTTTTCATAAAAATACTTATATTTTTTTTTATACTATAACAAAAAAAAGTATATTATATTTTCAAAAATAAAAATCATATTTAAGTCAGTTCCTACTTTCTAAGTACTATATATCATAAGTTATGTTATCTTATGATATGCATGGTCACTTCTCATCCATAATGCTATTTCCATTTAAGATTCTTTTTATTATTATTATTATTATTATTATTATTATTATTATTATTAGAATAATTTTGATTATACTGCAATGCAATCAGCACAAATTCTTAAACATTTTTTAATTTTTTTCTGATAAGATGTATCGATAAAAAAAAATTAAAAAACAGTTTGTCATGAACTCTAAATATGAATTACTACAAACCATCTCTTTTTGAAATGCCATATCTAGTAGGTTTTGCCTTTTTAAGATTTTCTTACAATTTTTAGTTTAATAAAAGAAAATTTATAAAATTTGCATTGGAATTCATTTTTATTCAATTATTTGTAAAAAAATATATTTTATGGCTCAAAATTGATTTTAAGTATAATTGAGTATATGTAAAAAAAGAAAGAATAAAAGAGTTAAAAATATGCAATGAATTTGGACTGAAAATGCGTCTACGTATATAATGTCATCTCAACGTTCTGTTGTAATGTTCGCAATCAAGTTAATGCGATGCTCAACAACCATGGCCTACCTTTCCGTACACCCACTTTTCTTCCACTGTAAAATCATCTCTCTTACATCTTCACCACTGTTTCATCTTTTCAAACCATTTTCTCTTTTCAATACATATTTCTTATTTTTATAAATTTTTTATTAAAAAATTATTTTAAATCTAACTCAACCTTATAATAATATAAAGTAATATTCATATTCACTATATACTGTCCATGAGACTATAAAACAGGTGATAACCTAAAAAATCTACTAAACTTTAGTCGGATTTAAATTTCTATACACTCATTCATTGTACGATATAGAAGATTCATTTGTATAGATATATCATCTAAATCCATATATTTTGTAAGAAGCTTGTACAATTTGAAAAGATGTTTTGATTAATCTACTTCAACTGATGTGTCCTTAGACACGACCATACATAATATAGAAATCATACTCGAAAAACGATATGCCCTTAGACACAGTCATACATAACATAAAAATCACATTCAGAAACGATAGACAATTATAGCGAAACTAGAGTAACCGGTACTATAGCGAAACTAATTGCAAAAGAGAAAAAATCGACCACATTAAAATTACTTGATTCTGACACCATATTAAGAGGTGAATTTTAAGTTCAACTTAGTCTTATAAAATTCACTTATAAGATTAGATTTATATTCACTTATATACTATTAAATGTTCTTATTTCTACTCGACCGATTCTTTTGGGTTATGTATGGAGTGTGAAACTTAATATACAACTATTAAACTAATTTTCCATATGAGAAAACTTGTTCTGAAGTCATATTTTTTAGAACATATAATGACAAAACTTGGTTTGAATAAAGTGGAAGTACGTGATCCATCAATTTGTGTATATCCATCCATCCATGTGATGTGAAGGGAGAAGAAAGAAAATATGAGTAATGGTGGTGATATTGAATGTGCAAATACCATTGAAGAAGATACTCTTCCTCCTATAGTGCTTATGAAGTGACCCTTTCCTTGACAAACACCATTTCACTCTCAAATGTGGGAAAGAGAATGAGAATGCATGCAATGCAACATTCCAATTTTCCACCAGCCCCACCCATCAATGATCATAAACAAAAGGTGGAAGCTTTTTGTCTTGTGCTTCTAACTTCTTAGATCCTAGACACCTGACATCTTTTTTTCTCTCCTATAAAACCCTTTCCCTTCACCTTCATTTCTCCACTCCCTTCAACCACCATAACCTTCTCTTCTCATTCTCACCCTTTTCCTCTTCTCCTTCACATTCTCTTCCAATGGACAGAAACCAATCCCGCAGGCAGGTTGCTGCAATGAAACAGTCCCTCTTTGATCAGGTTCTTCCCTCATCCTACCCTTCTACTTCTATGCAATACATCATCTCTTTGTTTTCTTCCAATTTGCAACACTCAAAAAGAATGTTGCAAATCAAAGCTTAGCTTGTGTTGTTGTTAAGATGTGGATTTAAGTCTAACACAACCTTATAAAATTGACTTCGTTTCTTCTACTGCTATCTTCATATCAGTTCAATGATGGATTATCTTTTAACATTGGTTGGTTCTCTGCAGGGGTTACTTGATGAACAGTTTATCCAACTGGAGGAGTTGCAGGATGATGCAAATCCCAACTTTGTTGAGGAAATTGTGACTCTTCACTACCGTGATTCATCACGGCTAATCTCAAGCATAGAGCAGGCTCTGTAAGCTAATTAATTTCACCATTCTTTTGTATTTTCTGCAGTTTTCCTTGAAAGCAAACTGATAAATGGTTTTGTTTTGTTCATTTTTGTGGTTGCAGCAAAGAGAGAAACCCTCTGGATTTTAACAAGCTGGACACTCTTATGCATCAGTTCAAAGGAAGCAGCTCAAGGTAAAGTATAAAATAGTCCAAAAGAAAATAACAAGTTTGGTGAAATGTTCTTTAAAAGTATCATTGTGAACATACTGTGTTGACTTTATCACAGCAAAGAATCTTGATTTTTCAATTCTTTCTTTTGTTTCTTTTACATGGATTGCAGCATAGGAGCCAAAAAGGTGAAAGCAGAGTGCAATCTGTTCAGGGAATATTGCAGGGTGGGAAATGCAGAAGGGTAATATATCTTTCTTTGATCTTTCACACAGGCCATACAGAACTGAATGCTTAGTGCATTTTGATAAGTGCAAAACAAAAAAAATGTTTCATTTCACTAACCCAATTGTAAATTTTCCTGAGCAATGAATGATGGTATTGTTTTTGCTTGAATATGCAGATGCATGAGGAGCTTCCAACAATTGAAGAAAGAATATGCAGCACTCAGAAAGAAACTTGAAGCTTATTTTCAGGTAACTTGTTGGAACACGTCGATTAGTATATAAGTGAATGCAAATCTCATTTTATATATCGGTTTTACGAGATTGAGTTAGACGTAAAATTCATTTCTTAATACTAAACCGATTTTATGAAATTGAATTTCATCACTAAATCATAAAAAAAAAAAGTGAAATGGTGCTGTGAAATTGTTATGTTTGGCAATGTTGTTAAAGCAATGTTGCTTGTTTGGTGCAGTTGGCAAGGCAAGCTGGACCACAAGAAACAGCATGTCGCTCCAAATAAAGTACTGATGAGAAAGCTGCAAAATAAGGCAAATGAAATTGGTGAATTTTGTAGCATAGAAAAAAAATATTCACCACAGGGAAGTGTGATGTTCCCCCTTTTGGGATATTTTGTTTCAAAATATCAATTTTGTTTTCAGATGTTACAGGAATATTACTCATGTACTTTATACTATTTGTATTATATACATAATATAATATAATGTAACCCTGCAATCAATAATATGTTCCTAATTCACACCTTTCAAAGTGTAATCTCTTTATAATATTGCTTAAAAAGAGGCTTTTAGGGTTTGTCAAAACTTACCAAGAGACACACTGCCATTCTCTTTCTCTAGGCATTACTAAAAGTATCTAGATAGAATCTTGGAACATAATGCTGTACAAATATAGAAAAGAAATTTATTTTATTTTATTTTGAATATAAATACTTCACAATCCTATTATAATAATATAAAAATTAACATCTAAAAATTATCTTGTCAATTATCAAATAGGTTTATCAAATAAATATTATTGACTAAAGATTATGATATTTCATATTTTTTTATAAGTGGGTAAACCTTATCTTATAAACCGATTTTATAAAGTTGAGCTAGACTTAGTTCACTTCTTATCATGATATCGAGAGTTTGTTAAGTCTATCATGGTATTGGATCGATATCTGACCACTCATAACATATATTTCTAGGCATAAGTTGATAGTCTCGGAAGGAATGTATTGGAGATCCTTCCACTTCTTAACGATTATAAAAATATTATTACTCATAAAAATAATAGAAATCATTACAAATAAATGTTCATTAAAAAATTGATTGAATATTTATAATATATGTTACACATATCGAATCTACAATTTCGTTTTTGCCTAAAAAAAATCATATCTAACTAATTTTCGTGCTCATTTAATTTATTATGTCACTACAAAATTTATATTAACTTTTGGATATTTTTAATATTTTTTATATTTATCCAATTATTATTTTATATTCATTTCATATTTATACAATTATATTTTTTATTAATATTTGATATTAAAAAAATGTATCCTTTACACTACAGATATGTGAGTATGAATATACATGTTTTTAAATGGGCATTGAGATAAAAAAAATCAAATATTCAAACATACATATCATTTTTATTTTCAACTAGTATTAAAAAATCACTAATATATAAGCACTTCAAAAACTCAAATTAAACTACTAACATATATTCTAAAGTAAAAGTAAAAGTCTCAATCAAACATATCCTTATATTTAAAATTTAATAATGTAACAAAACTATTGGAAGATGAATTTCTATTGCATATCAACAAGAATAATTTATTCTATCAACAATTTACTAACACATTGATGATCACATAAATTGCTTCCACTCTAACTTATAAAATGTCTTAACCACAACAAATTATCAAAGCTAAAATATCTTCAAGAAGAAGAAAATCTTCTAAAATTAGTATCACTCAACCCAAACTAAGATTCAAAAGAGTTTTAACTTCTCTTATTTTAAATTCTTTTATTCTCAAATATTTTTTAAAAATTTTAAAAGAATGATGAAAGAAGCACTTGATCATCTTAGGAATCTAAATGTTATCAATATTATTAAAGACTAATTAATATCTTTGTGGTGATCTATTCTTCAAGAAGTTAGAAAAGAATAATAAGTTTGAAGTTATTATATTTTCTACTAGTATAAATATTAGAAAATTGGTAGTAGAGAAATCATGTTTGCATATATTTTAGGCTTTTTTGTTTTTCTAATAAAGAAAAAAAAATCCTAATTTATTATTTTTAAATACATAAAATTTCATAGTTTAATATAAGCTGTAATTTTCTTTTATCTAGCTTGTTCTTCAAGTTTTTTAGGTCAATTCATCCATATATTTTGATATTTTATCTTCATTATCTAAAAAGTGACATTAATAAAGCCTAATAATTGTATATCATTCTTTAAATAGAAGAAAAATATATTTAGTTAATTATTGTAATTTTAGAAAATTATTATTATTATTGCATTTAAAGAGGATGAAAAAATATAAATTATAATAATTTATAACCGATATATTTAGCCATTTTTTAACGAATTATTGAAGCTAAAACAAATACAATTAAGAAGTGCAACCAATAATAAATTTAGTAACACTTTTCCTATATTTTATTAATATCTCGTTTTTTTTTAAATCCTTAGTAAATAAATTATATTTTTTTAGTATTTATAAATATGTTTTTTCAATCTCTATAAATAATTTATTTTTTATTCTAGTTTTAATAATAACAGCAATATTAAATTTAATTTTTTATTACCATATACATGTGATGAAATCTTCATTATCCTAAAATTAAGATAGATAGTTATTGATAGGGACTAAACAAAATAAACAAAAAAATAAATAGTTACAAAAACAAAATAACATATATCATAGGATCAAAAGTCAATTAAATCAATAATTTATTTGATTTAAATATGAAATTACAATAATTTACGTCAAATTTTTTTTTTTTACTAAGCCTACAATATTTAAACATGTAAGAATACATTTCAGTTAGCCTGAATTATCAAATCTAACTTTTATCTTTTATCATATATATTAGATTCAATTTGATGTCTTATTTTTTTTTTTAATTTAATTCTTTATTAGAAAATTGTATTTTTAAAAATGATCTTATTTACTAATATGATAACTAAAATTAATTTTATTATTTACTGTAACACTGAAAAACCATCACTATAGTATGCAATGTTTTCTAATTTCATTATATTTAAATTAGTAATGGAGATTTTTTTTTTTTGACTTTTTTAAAAGTGAAAAAGGTTAAATTGTTTTTTTTACGAAAACAATTAAATTAATATTTTTAAAAGGTGAATTAATAAATGTAATGTATAAAATAAAAAAAGATTTTGATTATATATGGTATGATTTATGAATTCTGTTATTTTTCATTATATTAGATGATTTTTGGCCAATTGAAAAGGAAACCCTTGAGTCCGAGGAATGATTGGTGAAAGAGGAAAAGGGAGAAGAAAAATTGTAGCAGAAGCTCTGTTCATAAGCAAAACAATTTGAACTTTGCTCTGTGTTCCTCTGCATCAGCATCACCTCCTTCTGCATCGTTTCGTTTTCTGCGACTTGAGGTACAGAACCAGGATTCTCAGTAATGGAACCCATTTTGGTTTTGATTATTATTAATATTGGTGTTGTTTGTTCTAGGGTTCAGCTCTGTTGAAGTTCAAACCCTAGCCTGCGATTTCTGCTTCAAAGGAATGGCCTCTTACAGGCCCTTCCCTCCGCAATCGAGTCAAATTCAAAACCCTATTCCAAGTGGGAATCATCAGTATACTAACAATAATCAAAATTGGGGTGCTTACGGAGATCCCTCTAATGCTTCATTCCCACAAATCCCTCCAAATTCCAATTATCATCATCAGCAACAACAACAGCATCAAAATCAGCATCATGCTCCATACGCGCCTCCAAATCCCCATCACCCTCACTATCCATATCCGCCGCCGCCTCCACCGCCGCCGGAGGCTTCGTACCAGCCTCCGCCACCTCCGCCTCCTCCTGCGTACTATCCCTCTAATAGCCAGTATAACAACCAGCCACCTCCGCCACCGCCGCCGTTGTCGCCTCCGCCTCCACCACCCCCTGTTTCGCCCCCTCCTCCTCCCCCGGCAACTCATAACAACGAAGAGCGGCGCTTCAAGGATCCTTCCACATCCGGTCGCCGCGAATATGATCCTTCAAATCATGGCATTGGTCACAAGCAGCACAAACACCAGCCGCCCGTGCCAGCAAAAAAGGTGAATGGGCCTCCTGGCAGAGCCGAGACTGAGGAGGAAAAGAGGTTGAGGAAGAAGAGGGAGTTCGAGAAGCAGAGGCAGGAGGAAAAGCATAGGCAACAGCTCAAGGAGTCCCAGAACACTGTTCTGCAGAAGACTCACCTGTTGTCGTCTGGGAAGGGACACGGCTTGGTTGCAGGTTCTCGAATGGGAGAAAGGAGATCCACTCCCTTGTTGAGTGCCGAGAGGGTGGAAAATAGGTTGAAGAAGCCCACCACATTTTTGTGTAAGCTCAAGTGAGTATGTTGATGTCATTTTATGTTTGCGAGTGTTTATTCAATTCAATTTACATTGTATTGGTGTTGGTAATGATCCATGAGGCGGGGAAATGCTATGTGTATATTTTGGATGTTGCCATGTAGTGGTTTTGTCATGCTTATTTCTAACACTGACACTTTTTCTTTGTGTATTCTCATTTAAGATTTCGAAATGAACTTCCAGATCCAAGTGCTCAACCTAAGCTTATGGCTTTCAAAAAAGATAAAGATCAGTATGTAATCTTACTGGCACTTTACATCTGTAGCTAGGAAATACGGATAAAAATCAGTATGTAATCTAATGGTGATTTTATGATTGTTGGCAGATATGCAAAATATACAATCACATCCCTGGAGAAAATGTACAAACCCAAGCTTTTTGTGGAGCCAGATCTGGGGATACCTCTGGACCTGCTTGATCTCAGTGTCTACAAGTACTGTCCTCTGTTCCTTTTTAAAATTTGAATACTTGAATGAATTATGCGGACTGAGAAGGTCTGGTGAACCTTTTTATACAGTCCTCCCAGTGTCAGACCACCTCTTGCTCCAGAAGATGAAGAACTGTTGCGGGATGATGAAGCTGCTACACCCATTAAAAAAGATGGCATAAAAAGAAAAGAGAGGCCTACTGATAAAGGTGTAGCATGGCTTGTCAAAACACAATATATATCTCCTCTAAGCATGGAGTCAACGAAACAGGTATTAGGCTTATATATTGACATGATGATGGATTACTCTCTCACACTACAAGCAAAAACTTATAAAAATGTTTGTAGTCTTTAACTGAAAAACAAGCTAAGGAGCTGAGAGAGATGAAGGGAGGCCGTGGCGTTTTGGACAACCTCAACAGTAGGTATGTATATTCCACCATTACAAAGTCCTTTGTACGCATATGAATTACTATGTGAAAGTAATTTGTATCTTCTAACTAAAATTGAAATCTCCATTTTAGGGAAAGACAAATCAGGGAAATTGAAGCATCGTTTGAAGCAGCTAAGTCTGATCCTGTTCATGCAACCAACAAAGATTTGTATCCTGTTGAGGTTATGCCATTACTGCCCGATTTTGATAGGTACAACACCGTATTTAACTTATTGCTCACCCTGGTGTTCTATTGATCGGTCTTTTATTTTGGTGATATTAAAGCCTAATCTTTTGAGAATAGATAATACAAACTGTAAGACAACATTCATATTTCATAATAACTAAAGCTACCTTCTATCTACTGATCTCTTTGCAGGTATGATGATCAGTTTGTCGTTGCTGCATTTGATAATGCTCCCACAGCCGATTCAGAAATGTATGCTAAGTTGGACAAATCTGTTCGTGATGCTTTTGAATCAAAGGTAAGCTTTTCAAGGATGAATGTAGTAGTAATCGATTCCTCACATATCCCCTGTTTTACCAAGGTTAAAAGCTAGGATCCGGTTAAATACTTCCGATAATGTAAAAAGGGAAACACTCGCAAATTGTCTGCAACTTTTCATGCATCATCTGTCGTATTCTCTCTTGTAGTTTTGATTCAATTTGTGGTGGAACTATCTAGTATTGAAAAGTTCAATTTTCCTTTGTTTGTCAGTAGCAATAAATAGTGTTGGCTAAATTACCAGTGTCTTAACTACCTGATTGTTGGTCTTTTGGTTCTGTGTGCGTTTGAAAGTGGCAATTATGAAATATATCAAGTAAATATTATCTTGGCTCCTGTGTGACTAATGGTGCCAATTGCCGAATGTTGTTAGACTGATTCCTATCCATTTGTGGCTTGCAGGCAGTTATGAAGAGTTATGTTGCAACGAGTTCAGATCCTGCTAATCCTGAAAAGTTTTTGGCATATATGGCCCCAGCACCAGGAGAGGTATGCATTAAATCTATATATGATTTCAATTTTGAAACTTTAGTTGTACATAATTGTGTATTAACTCTGGATGTGTCTAAACTTTGTGATGGCAGCTGTCAAAGGATATATATGATGAAAATGAAGATGTCTCATACTCTTGGATTCGCGAGTATCATTGGGATGTGCGTAGAATTATTTTAACAGTTCAAAGAATGTTACCATCAAATTACATCATGACCTGCTTTAAATTTTCCACAAACAATTTGAGTCGTTAACCCTTTCAATGTTAAAATAAATTCCCCATTTTAACACTATCTTACAATTTTGTATCATCTTAATAGGTTCGGGGTGATGATGCAGACGATCCTACAACATTCTTTGTTGCATTTGATGACTCAGAAGCACGTTACTTGGTATTTCTTGGAGCCTATATCTGTCGTTTTAAATTAAGGATTGGAACATAGCTTCTTGGTGACACAATGTCGATGTGTTAATTTTATACTTAATTTGATATGCAGCCTCTTCCAACTAAACTTGTTTTAAGAAAAAAGAGGGCTAAAGAGGGAAGATCAGGTGAAGAGATTGAGCAATGTCCAGTACCTTCAAGAGTGACTGTAAGACGGAGGTCTAGTGTCGCTGCGATTGAGCGGAAGGATACTGGGGTATGGCACTGAATTTATCTATTAAGTTTGTCAATGTGTTTTAATGCATAACTATAATCTCCTATACAATCCTTTAAAGGTTTATACAAGTTCAAGGGGCAATTCATCAAAGAGATCTCGTCTAGAAATGGACGATGGTCTAGAACACCATCATAGAGGTGCTCCACACCAGGACAACTATCAGTCTAGTGGAGCAGAAGATTACATGTCAGAGTGATTATTTGATGCAAATGCTGCCGCCTTAAAGCAAATTGGTCCAACGAAATGGTAGTTGGATGATTGGCTGCAGATAACTGAATTTTTAGTGGCGCCTTTGTGCTTCAATGAAGAATGCCAACGACAAATCCCATATTTTTGTATGACCATATTAACTTAATGCACATACACTCAGAGTGTAGGCAGCTGTTAAATTAATATAGATTTTCTTTTCAATACCATTATATTAGAAAAGATTGATAAATGATGAATTGTAAAAAGCATGTCAGACCAAACAGAATCTTGTCATTGCTTAATGTTAATCGTGACCTGCTTGCCAATGAAATTACAGCCTTCGGTTATCCTTGCCCATAATGTTGTGACATTCCGATTCAGATATGTTTGCTTTTGTGATATTTTTATCAATTGATGAAATTGAGTGAGGTCAAACTATGACCGACTTCGCTCATGGATCATTCTACTACTTGGCAAGTAAAAATCGCCTCCTATGATTGTCGAATGGGAATTTAGTTCAATAATTTAAGGCAGCTATTCATTTTTTTAAAACACAAATGAACAGTTGATAAGTTCTTGGGTATTACTCGTGGATGTGAGAACATGATTATAAACCTGAACTAAAACGTAAGTCTACAAATTCAAAAATGGGTACCAAATGGTTGAGAACACGAACAAGATCGGTCGGTTTCTTAAGGTGTGGATGATTATTGTCTCTGGTTTCTTGAGGCGATGATGATTATTGTCTTTGTTTTTTGAGGTGTGGATAATTATTGTCTTTTTGGGTAACATTGAAGAACTCAGAATTAACAAGCAAATTTGAAAGAGCAAAACATCCAGGATTAGAGAAGTAGGAGAAGAGACAAGAGCAAGCAAGTGAAGGTAAGGTTGTCTTGAAGAAGTGTAGGAACAGATCTCAGAGTCAAGGGTTGCGGAGGAGATCCAACGTAATACTCTGTTTTAAAATAATTCTCCACATAGTTGGTGTAATAAGTTATATTAACTAATCCTAAATTAATGAACTTAACATCTAGTTAGTATAACAAGCTATATAATTCAATACTAAATATCTTTAATATGATGTGTTAACGATTTATTAATCACAATACACTCTCACAATTTTTATAACGGATGTGCTACATTTACTAGGTCATGCTAATAAGTATGCTTTAATAAAGAATATTTTATTTTATGACCGTTTCCGTGTACACACTTCATTATAAATTTTACCCTTATTAATATAAATTATTTTACCTAATTACTTTTATCAATAAGTAAGATCACTTCATTTTACCAATTCTATTGGGATTAATTTTAGTAACATGCAATTTATCATTTCTTAGATTACTCATGTGCCTGTTGACTTAGAGGCAGTTTAAATAAGACAGACTTAGAACTATTCGTTGTTTTTAAAAAATTCCTATGCTTTGGAACGAAGAATGTTTATTCTTCGTCTTTTCTTTCCATTTTGCATCAACATTATATATAAAACAAAGGTTATATTCCAGCAATTGCACAAACCAACTGTTAAGAAAGTGATCAAAATTCAAAAGTAAATAGTAGTCAGTATGTTGTTGCTTGTGATGTAAGGATAGTTTGGATAAATTAATAGATAAACACTTCCATGATAAAAAAGTTAAAAAGCAATATAAAATAAAGTTTTCCATAAATTGATTTGTAAAAATTCTTTTACACTAAATATGATATTAACACTAAATAAAACGGCCGAGAATAGTGATATAGAGAAGTAACATTAGAGAGAAAATAACAATGGGCATTTGGTAAGCATTGCCCTTAAGTACATGAATGAATTCTTTGCTACAAATCTTACAACATAAAAGAGCATTTACAAGTCAAAAATCAAAATTTTCTAATGAGATTATATCTTTGACACCTTCATATCTTTAATCTATTTATCACAGGAAGCTTCTTCCAGTAGGTCAAGAAACCCTTTCTGGGCACTCTTTTGATCTGTGGGTAATCCCCAAGTGGAAGCTTCCTCAAACTTAGTCCATAACTCCCTCTTCAAAGTATTTTCACCAGGTCGTTTTCCAGTTTGAAATGAGCTTTCTGGTATGATGGGAGTGTTCTCTGCGTGTTTTAAACTCCCAACAAAATTATCTGCACAGAAGAGAAAAATGACAGCTATTTTTTATGCATGAAACCCATGTCAAGTGTAAACCAACGATTCAATAATAGATTAAAGCCATATTTGGGTAAAATTCTCAATGAACATTTAAAGGAGCAGAAGATGAAAAAGTAAGATGATTTGAACTTCTCTCATAACCCATAATCTAAAATCAACAGATACAATTCAATTTATAAAAGTTGCTCAGTTTAACTTTGGAAAAAATTGAGATGCATATTTTCATTTTCATTTTCATTTTCTTCTCCTATATGATCATGTTGATAAATTTATCCAAACAAAACGAGCAATTGCAATAAGCATTACCTTGGTTACTATGATCTTTGCAAACATCATCACCATCCCCATCTTTAAACTTTCCAACTTGTTGATTAAGAATGTTGCCATTTATGTGTACACACAAGCGATCGTCAATATTATCATCAGGTGGCTCCAGCAGAACACAAGTTTTAGGAGGTGAGGTAAACCAATCCGGCGATGCTTCCACTGTTTTGTTCCCAATTCCTGCCTTAGAATCGCGGCATATCCCAAGGAGCTCCGGATACATCAAGAATAAATCCGGCGAAGAATCATCACTACCAGAAGATTCTGAATCACTGCAACGTATCCCAACAGGATAAGGAGTGCCCTTGCGAAACTTGTGATCACCCAAATGCTTGATTTCGGAAATAGGTTCGAGCACAAGGCAGGATTTGGGAGGGGACATTTTCAGGCAGGGAGTCATCACAAGAAGCATAGATCCGTTGTCTTGGTTGTTTGTCAGTTGGTGCTTGATTGGGGTTGGTTTGACAACTACATTGTCCATGAAAGTAGTGGCTAACGTGGAGGGAGGGAACTGTGGTTTAGGTTGTTCGTGGTGTTTGGATGATAATGGAAGAGGTGTAAGCATGAACATTTGTCTACCTCTCTTCACAGTGCAATTTGCACGCCAGGACACAAGAGGTGAAGGAGACACCAAACTTAAGGTTGTCTCTTCAGGACTGTCACACGCTATGCCTTCATCATCGTATGAATCTGTCTCTTCAGGGTGAAGTGCAGTTTGAAATTTGGGTACCCAAGACTACAATCAATGCAAAGCAAATTAGAAAAAAAAAAAAAAAACTAAAATTACAAAACAAAGAACAGGGTTGAGTAGGGTTTCACCTTCAAAGAAGAGAGCATGGCAGAAAGGACTCGGGAGAAAGATTCAATTTGCGTTTTGCCCTCTTTGCTTATGCTATTCTTCTTCTTCTTCTTCTCATCATTATTATTATTATTCACTTCAATTGCTCGCAGAACAAGCTCGTCAATCTGTGAATCCAATAATTAAAGTATGGATTTTGATGATTACATGTTCCCTAAAATTGGTGGTTAGGTTAAGAAATAATGAATGGTTGCATTGGTTCTCTGGAATTTGAAGAGATTGAAGAATGAAATTTTGCATTTGTGAAAGGATTGAATTGAAAGAGAGTGTGACACACCTGATGCAGAAGAGAAGAAAGATCGGAGCGAAGACGATGGAGATCATTGTCTTCAACCTCACTATCCAAACTCATATTCTTCATTTCTTCTTCTTCTTCTTCTTCTTCTTCTTCTTCCTTCTACTCCATACAATCTCTCTCTCTCTCTCTGCTTATTTGAATTTCTCGCCAACGCGGGATTGCACCAAACTACGTCGTTTTGTTGGGTTTTTTTTTTTTTTTTGGTCTTTTCGGCCCATAAATTTGTTTGGATCATGACTCTTCATTGCACACATCTAACTTTTGGTGTATTAATTAATCTAACCATAAAGGCATTGAATAAATAATTTTAATTATAATCCATACTAAATATATTAAAATGATTGTACTTTTTTTAAAAGCTATACACCACTTATATAAAATAATTTGCACTATTTTCTAATTAGAAATTTATTAACTTTTCACATTGGTTAGTTACCCATTTATCATTAGCAAAAGATTTCTTTAACATCCAGAAAGTAAAAAAACATATGCTAAACAAACCATTATAATAATATAATAATAATTTTAATTAAAAAATAATTAAAATATTAATTTATTGGTATGTAAAATGTATGTATTTTAGGGTTTAAGTATTTCACTATGGTGTTAACATATCATCCTTACCATTATAATATAAATAATCATGATATATTGATAATTATTTTTTTTTCTTACGCTTACCTTTCAACTTTCAATACTATTATTTAATTATTTTTTATATTATTTATAAATTTATTTTTTATTATATATTTTTAAAACTATTATATCGGTGGTTATATACCCATATGAATATACTCCTTGTTGTCGGTTAAAACTCGCTTAAAATTGCACTTTTACTATTTTAAATATCACGACTTATTTAATGAATTTTATTCCTAATTTTTAAAATTTTGAATAAATTTTAATCATTAAACAACCTATTAAAAAATATATTGCTAGCTCTTTTATTTTTCCTTTCTCAATATTGTAAATTTGGTCTACACATACAATTATTTAGACCATGAAAGTAGTAACATTACATCATGATGCCTCTCCATGAAACCATGAAACTCAAGGAAAATGTTACAATAACAGAAGAAATGGAAGGAATCAAAGAATATAAACATACATAGATTAATGTCGAATTACAACTTATATCAATACAAATCTCAGAACAATAAATTATGAGATTCTTCTTTAGCTTCGTTATCACACTCTAACATACATCCAAAATTTTCTACACATAGAATGCAGCTAAACAAAAATCAAGGCATGGTGCATAAGATATTAAGCAAAATAAATGCCTAAAAGTAGATATTGACCCACATGTCCCAGTTCCTATTGATCCATCACCATCATCAACCAACCAAAAAGGTATAGAGCTAGCTGGATACAGAGATAAAGAAAAGAAAAAGAATGAATCTGGGTGTGTAAACTATCTTCCCTGAACAAGGCCACTGAAAACCTGGCTATTCCCAGCTAGAGTTGCTTCCCACTCAACAGAAGAAAGGAGAATCTGTGAGAGGGAAATCACAACTTGTCTCATATCAGGTCGTAAGATGGGGTCCTCATCCACACATTGCTTTGCCAGTGTGGCCATCTAATATATACCAACAAAACAAATGAGTACAATAGTAAAACTTCATGCAATTATTTAGTCAGATCAATAATACCATGATGAGATATTACAAAGTTGCATGAATTACTTAATTCAGGTATGTAAATATCTATTTTTGTCATGCTTTGAGATTTGAGCTGCAGAGTCTTCAATTTTCCAGGTTAATAGATCCAAGATATTGAAAACATCCAAACCAAGGTGGATGAGGAAAAACAATGTGAAAATGAGAACTAACCTTAAATACACAATCATGGGGATACAAATCCATCATATTTGGATCAATATAATCTCTCAAGCTTGACATGCTCATGGAATCAGGTGAATTCCTAAGAACTCCCAGCATCTGCAATTTAACATACATCAAGGCTATACCCCAGAACACAGTTGTAATGGTAAAATAACATGCATAACCAACAACTGGTATTGCTGAGAAAAACACATACAGAAACCGAGTTCCGAGAACCAAGAAAATTATTCAATAAATTGTCGTCATACTTTGTGCAAGTTACTTACACCTCAAAATCTTTTACGTAAAGCAAGGCAGAACTATATTCAGTAGAACTGAAACTCATGCAAGCAGAACTTACTATAGAAGCCAGAGAACGTCTTTCAGGATTTTTTGTCGTTGTGCCTTCTGATCTAATGATGGCCTCCTTTCCTGATATAATCTCGAAAAGGACAACCCCAAATGCATAGACATCACTTTTAGCTGTCGCAAGACCCTCACTCAAATATCTGCAAAATATGAGAAATAAAAAATATTATTTTGTGCAGGAGGAATAAGTAAAAAAAATGTTGTTAGTGGCATTACTTACTCTGGGGCAAGATATCCATATGTACCAACAACTTTGGTAGTTGATATTTCTCCCTCATTTGTTTTCCCAACAAGTTTTGCTAACCCGAAATCTGAAATCTAGAGAAGACAGTAGATCTAAGACAAACGATAACCAAGAAAAGTGAAACATTTTGAAATTGAAATAGCGTAGCATTGTTTACATTTTTTTTATTACCTTTGCTCTAAAGGAAGCATCAAGTAATATGTTACTGGTTTTGATATCACGGTGTACATAATGAGTTTTTGTGTGCTCGTGTATGTATTCGAGGCCCCTAGCAGCATCAAGCGTAATCTGCACCCTCATGATCCAAGAAAGTGGGGAATGACCTGTAAGCAGCACACAAAAATGAAAACAAACCATAAATGCATAGCTTAAACTTGTTCATACAATAAAACATGGAAATTTGGCAGTCTTGACACCAATTCAAGACTAGTCTTTGAATAACATAAGAATTTTCTCATAACGGACCCCACTGCTAGTTTCATTCATGTATCAACACACACAAAATTGCATCATAGAGACAGTAGCTAGCTCATGAAGTATCAACTTAATATCTGACTCGCTTAAAAGGTAAAAACATCTCCAAACAAAAGATATTGAAAATAATCAATTGCTCATAGTAAAAAAATGGCAGTCCACTGAATATAATCTCTATATAGTGGAAAATCCGGATAAAGACATCAAATTGAAAAGAAAGATGGCATTTCTTGAGTTCAAAAGTGTTCATAAGGTGGTGGTTAGGCACAAATGTCATTCTTTCGCTGTCAACTTTCTCAATTGTGACAACAAAATATCGACTAACAGTTAGGAATACGATGAAAATAAGAAAAATCCAGTCTAAAAAACTATTTAGGTTTCCAGATTAATGCTGGTATCAGATTGAACCCCTTAAACAAATAAGGAAAAAGAAAATCTCGTTACTTTTATTATTGCACGTCTCATCACAATAACAAGGCAAAATGCTGTAAGCATTTAATTTCCAATAGTACTGAATAAAAAATTCTGTGAAATTTTCAGAAACTTCAAATCTCAATGTAAAAGCACCGGCACCAGTCCGTACAGACAGTGGTGATTAATATTCTACGGTCCAAAGCATAGATGCATAGTCTTACCCTTACTATTAGGATCATGCAAATGGCTTCTAAGTGAACCCTTCTGAGCATATTCATAAACTAGGAAAAGCTCCTCGTGACTAGCTGCATAGCCAATCAATTCTACCTTGACAATATCAATCAAAAGTACAACTCAGGCTTTTGAAATGTGCCAAGCAATTGACTCCAAAATCAAATCATATAATTTATTTGATGGAATCATTAAAAAGGAAATTACCAGATTAGCATGATGAACCTTGCACAAAACTTTCATCTCTGACAAAAATTCTTTTGTTTTAGTAGCAGTCATTCTTTTAATAGCAACTTCCTGCAAGGATTCAAGTAAAATTGGTCTGAGAAAAAATGCCCACTGCATATAATAACAAACTTCAAGTCTTCAAGTACATGCCCAAAAACCTGATCACGAAGGAGGCTATAATAAACAGAACCATATGTTCCATGCCCAAGTAGATTTGAATCAGAGAAACCATCAGATGTGGAGAAAATCTCTTCATATGTAAAAATAACAGGCTTATCCATTTCAAATACATCAGGCCCAAGAGCTGCAATAATAATAAGAGCATATTATGCATCGATACTAATTTGAATGGACAAATCATTAATATTGGTAGTACATACAGAGATGTATGATAGAACCAAAAGTTACATATCTAAGTTGAAAGAGTGGCATGTATTCATGTCATCCTAAGAACGTATTAATGAATAATATTCAAAATTTAAAACCAAGGACGAGTTAGTCGTAACTTACAAGTTGTTAATAATGCATCTTACAGCCAGAAAACTACTTTGCTATTTAAAATCACCTCGACAGCCCGAATGAAAATGAATGCAGGTTATATAAGCAAAGTTTTCAGATATCATATGTTTTAAAAAGTGGAGGACCATATGTTTTATGCATGCTCGACTATATAGCAGACTGGACCATACGATCACCAATCATTCAATCCAATATCCATCAATACTCAACATAATCAGATAAAAACCAGCACTAGGCAAACCCTTTTCCTGATTCCTCCTTAAAGAAATAAGCCCACAAAATATAGTTTTGGTAATGTACTGAAGAAGATAAAAATAAGACATGCGAGACATTATTACTTCATCACACTGAAATAGTAGGAACAATACACACGAGAATCAGTATGTAGGTAGTTACTTGAGGCTTTTGGAATGGTAACCGTGTGATTGCTGGATTCAGCATCTGTTTGCTTCTGCTCAACATGCTTGCCACATATGTACCTTCCAGAACCACAAAAAAAACTTGGGTTCCTTAGAATGTGGAATTTATGAGAAATCTTGCCCTCAGCATCTTTCTCATGAGTTCTGGCATCATCAGCAAAACAATTTGATGATCTCATACAAACACAGAGAATCACAGTTAATATAATTAGAAGTAGACCAATTCCTAAGCCCCCAACGATCCATCCGTAGGGTACATGAGTCTTGTGGTTGACTTGATCAGCTGTAACCAAAAAATTAAATAAATTAATGCATAGTCTTTGGTAGAGGCATGACAGACAACTACAAGCCAAAAAAAAGAATTTTTTTTTCCTTTTTACAACATATCAGTACCTGAAAAATTATCAAAGGATGGGGCAGGAACAGGAACTGGTGGAGCAGCATTATTCAGGGGATAAGGATCACCAGGAACTGCAATCCATTGAAACGGTCAGCATTTCACAAATACAATTGGAATAGTGGTTCAACGCTAAATAATGGTAAAGGAATATAGACAAATCCATTGCACGTAAAACATTGAAGCAGTGAATATAGGCAAATATTTAAATGAGCAATTTCAGCTTGGTCAATTCAATAAAAGTGAAGGTCATCCCATGCATATTCTCCCAATTAAACTGCATTACAGAATATGCAACTTCCACCACCTCAAAGAAACCGATCATATTTGTCCTAAACGTAAGGAAACTAATACATAATCACCAGCATAGAATATATGATATTCTCAAACTTTCACTCTGCATGGAGAAACTACCACAAACCACTGTTTAACAACAATCTGCTACCAAGATAACACAACACTTTACAACTTGATTTAATATTAAATCAATCTCGTTTGGAAACAGAATGCAACTGTCTTCAGGGGAAAGAGAAGATGCAAAGGAAAACTTCTTTAAATGCATTCTGCAACCCCTCCAAACTAGTTCCTCAAACAGTCAAAGTAATCAATGCATGAAAAATAAACAAAACTGTTCCAAATTTTAAGCAATTGATAGTAGTAGGTATTTCCCGCACACGCATGATTTTCTTAACACATTAAATGCCACCAGCCCACCACGCATGACAAACCAAGAATTTTACCAATTCCCAACTACGTGAATGAATCACTTTCAATTCATAATCAACTTATTAAATGTACACATCCTCTTTCATTTGCCAGCTGCTTTGTAAATTATAACCTATCCTGAAATTCTATTTTATCATGATAAAATATATTTTTCTATTGAAGTGCCTTAAGAAGACCTTAACCATACAATTCTCAAAAATCACTGTCCCAATCCCAACCAACTACATAACCCTCAACACCCCCAACTCTGACATCCTATCCAGACTTTCAAAATGAACAGTAAGCAGATGCACAAAGCAAAATTTAACACTTAAGTCGAAAACATCCTCAACCAAAACAAGGCCTTCTCCAACATATAAACACACACATTCATGTATGTTTGGACAAATTTTTCCGCATGTTCCTTTCAAAAAGAAAATTAAGAAAAAATTGAAATGAACTTCTCTAGAATTAGTTTATACATTAACTAATTTGTAGAACTTCTTTCGTATAGTTTTTCTATATTTTTTTAACTTGGGCATTAGCTTATTGAAAAGTGAGATTCATTTTTTCTGAAAAAACTTGTGAAGAAACTGGTTCCAAAATATTCCAAGAAAAGTATTGAGGAAGATTGCAAGGAAGACTAACCAGAATCAAGTGGTATATAATAAAGTGAACCAACTGTGACATTATCCAGATTACTAATGCCATTCACACTCTCGATGCTATCCATGCTAACCCCAAACCTGCTTGCCAAGGACTCAACACTATCCCCATCTCTCATCACATAACTGACCAAATAGTTCCACAGTCCACTGGAGCATCCACAAAACAACCTCAGAGACACAACAGCACCATTCCTGGCCCTCCTGGTGGTGTTGGGAAGGAAAGCAAGGCCATCATAGGCATTCATCACCACGTCATACACCAACCCCTCATTGGATTTCACAGTGAAGGTGGTGTTGGACAAGTATTCCTTGATACCCGTAGCACAAGAACAATTCTTCCTTATGAACATGTAACCCCACCCGTTGCCTTCAACTGTGATGTCACCAGGCAGCACATCAAACATGCTCTGAATCAGAGGAAGCGTTTGGTTCGGTCCAGGTTTGAAGGCCATGAAAGAAGTGCAAACGCGGCTTGTGTCCGTACAGTTCATAGGTTCTGTAGAGTGACAGGTGCGGCAGTGAAGGTGGAGAAGAAAAAGAAGCAACCCCCAATGGGGTTTTCTCACCAGAATCATCATTGATTGGTAATAATATTTAAGTGACTGGTATTTAGAGCAAAAGGGCCAATGAAAGTGAAGCAAAGAGCGAGCTTGATCCAGAGAAAGGAAGCAGCTTGATCTAAGTTTAAAGGAGAACAGTACAACCCAGTACAAATTGAGTAGGGAAAAAGCAAAGGAAAATCCAGATTGAGCAGAAACTAGAAAGCAAAGTGATGGGATTTTGATGCTCCAACTCAGATGACAAAAGAGCTTGTTTTTGGTCCTTTTCTAACAATTTGATGAAAGATGAAAAATTTTAAATAGGAAAAAAGTGAGAGCTGAGGAATAGAAGTTGAGAGAGATTAGTGAAGGGTAAAAGAAATGGTAGTGGTTAAGGGGGTTTGAAGTTGAAGGAAAGAAGAAGATGGCAATGAAGAAAGTGTAAAGAGAGCATTTGTACTTGAAGTGTATATTGTTATGTGATTGGAATTGGAAAGGGTAATGGTGCATTGTTTGGTTGTGGTAACTGGTAAATCGCTTAATGAAAACAGTAAAAGAGAAAGCGACCTGCAAAGCAAAGAGAGAACTTTCAGACCCACCCACTCACCTGGCAGACCTTATTGTCTTCAACACACATTTCTCTTTGACATTTTCACCCCTTCCTTCTTTGGATTTGCCCAATTGGAAACAAGTAAATACATTTTAACTAGTAACTCTTCTTTTGCCTAATTTATATGGATTATTTTAACTGTGTTATAATCATGCATAAACTTTAAGTCTAACTCAACCTCATATAACTGGCTTATAAGATGAGGTTTGCATTCACTAAAAATGAAATATCATAATCTCTAGTCGATGTGTGATATCCAATACACACCCTTCACATTGAGGCTACCAACTCGTGCGTGAAAATATATGTTATGGGTGATTCGATAACGAGTCGATAGTTGGTGACACAATATATCAAGCAAACTCTCATTAGGATAGACTTTAAAATGATTTTGATATCATATTAAGAAGTGAACTTTAAACCTAACTCAACCCCATAAAACTGACTTATAAGGTGAAGTTTGCACTCACCAAGAATGAAATATCTTAATCTTTAGTCTATATAGGATCTCCAAAATATTATCTCTAGTTTTCTAATTCTAACCCTTCTCTTAATTTATAATTCTAAACTTATCTTTAACCTAATCTCCTATTCCTAATTATAATTCTAACTCTAACCTTATTTCTGACACTAACCCTTGTCCTTACCATAACTCCAACTATAATCCTAATTTATTTCCAATTTTAATTCTAACTCTAACCATAACTATAACTATAACTATAACCCCAATCCTAATCCTTACCCTACCCACAACCTTGACCATAACCTCAACACCAACACTAACTCAACTCCTAAATTTTATTTTCAAATAAAACAAATTATTTTATTTATAATTATTATCATCTTTTGATAATGTTAATAATTCGTATTTTTTTCAAAATATTTGTAAATTTGTTCTTACATATGTTTGAAAAAAAATTCCAATTACAAACAACTAAAACTCAAAACAAATAAAATCATATTTATTTTTTTATATACAACGACAAATTTGTAATCATACATTTATATTGATTAAAAAAATATAATTTTAATCACAATCATCACATTACTCGTCAACTCTTAAATTTTTTTCTTTCATTTTTTATTTTATTTACCTTACTTCAAATACCTTAACTTTCTTTATATTTTCCATTCAAACCATATCAAATTTACCATGTAATCCAAACAAAGCATCTATTTGTACATTACTTGAATACCTATGTTGTCTAATTTGGTAAATTGACATTAATTTATTTTTGAACCATTAATTATAGTCATTTAAATAACTATTTTCATTATTAGGAAAATTGTGAACGAAAAAATATGGATAAAACTTGAAAGCCATGGGCCATAGAGAAAAAAAATGTTGTTTGATAAAAGGGATTTTGATATTTGAATGGGTGAGGGTAATATGGGAAATAAAAGTATGGTTGCGGAAAGGGGAAGGCACAATGGAGGAAATAGCTGTCAGTAGGCAAAAGGAAAAGGACAGTTTGGAAAGTGGGGGCAACGCACAAGTCACCAAAACACAACCTTGCCCAGGAACAATTCTAAACTCTTCTCCAAATTTTTTCATATAAATATATCATTAAATAAAAATTAAAAATAATTAATTGTTATATTAATTAAATTAGATATTATTTTAGAAACTAAAAAAAAAATTGATTGATGAATAATTTCTAAATTAATATATAATTAACTAATTTAGAAATCAATAATTTTTTTTTTCTAAAATAGTATATAATTTAGTCAATATAATAACTAATTATTTTTTGTTTTTATTTGATGATTTTACTGTAGTGTATATTATTGTTCATAATAGGACTAAAAGAATTTTTACATGTTGACATGTTTTTTAATCAAACGATAAGTTTTTTTTTTATGCTAAATGGATCAAGCTACTTCATTCTATCATTCTATATTCTCATTTATTTTTTTTGTGTAATGTCGGTTGGGGAGTACTGGAAAAAGATGCTAACACTAAAATAAGAATTTCTTATTCGGTATTCGATGTAATTAATGTGCGATAATGACTTTTTTTTGGAAAGTTGTGACTATTTATATATTTATTATGAGTTCATTATTATTGGGTTGGATTAACGTTTGAGTCATAATTAAGAATGATATTACTTAATGTTTTCATATTGTTTAGGCTCACTAATCTCCTTCTGTCTTTATGCATTTTGGATATATCGGTCGACCATAATCAAGTACCGAGGCTTCTAGATCTTGTCTGGTACATATATTATGGATGATTGATAGTGGTATGATAATGAGTGATCTGAAAAATCCAACAAATTATCACTATGATAGGTTGTAAATGATTATAATATCATATTAAGAAATTAATTTTAAGTCTAATTTAACTTTATAAAATCCGATTTATAAGATCATGTTTGTACCCATTTATATACTACGAATTATCATTGTCTTTAGTCATGAATCCCAACATTTATCACTAGTCAATATCAAATTTTCAACCAACACAGACATGAATATGACTACATGATTCATTAATTATAATATAATTTTTTATTTTATGTTCACAATTTAAAGATTTGAGTTTATCAAAAGTTTATATCATAAAATCTAACGTTAAGTTTGATTCTTGTTTAGAGTGTTTTGTGTTCATTTTGAATTTAGTTTAAGATATCGTTCCTTCGAAAGTATGATTACATATGTAAATTGTTTTGCTAATTCAGTTTATAAACATTAATTTACACATGTATTTAACATTTTTTTATAGTAAATAAATTAATTTAAATTTGAGGAAGATTTTAACAAGGGTGATTAAGTTAGAGGTCTCACTTTTAGTGTTGGAATGACGGAATAAAAATAAGGAGTTGTACATGTGTTGAAGTGTAATGAAAGTGAAGAAAAAGTGTAGGTGTCTCTATTAACGAGGGAATGCCAAAAAAAAGCATGGCACCCTTTAGTGGAAGACGAAATAGTGGTCGCCTCTCCTTGAGTAAGTGTACCCCACCACCATAATCACCCCTTCAATTCAACTTGGTGATGTCATGTTCTCAATAACAAGAAGGAAACTACCAAACACACCTAATTTTTACTATTACGGTGAAAGGAACTCCTTTTTCTTAGGTTTTGTTTGGTTTCGGGTGAGTATTGTTCACTTGAATGGATTTGAGAGGGTCGGTTATTTAGATATGTTCATTAACGATGAAACGTGAATGTGGAAAAACGAGAAAAGTAAAAAATGAGTGTCTTGTTTGTGAGTGAAAAAATGGTGCGAAATGCTTGAGCTTTGGTTTACAAGTTTTGCTCAAATCAATCTATATTCTAGTCTTGGTTGAGTATTATGAGTTGCTCATGAAGTGCTTGCAACTCGATCCGATGTTGATTTTGTAAGTTCTTCAAGTCATATTCAAATTTGGTCTGCATGCTAGCTATCGTGCTTTGGAGGTTCTCTTTATTTTTTTTGAAAAAATACTTTCCATGTGTGCTTTTAGGGCACTGGAGATTGAAGGATCAATCTCAGCGTCTGATGAGGATGAGACGATTCTACTTCTGGTAAGTGACATAAGATTTGTGGTCTAGGAAAAGTTTTACTTGACCTCATGGTGAACACTAAATGTTTTTACATGAAAGGAGCATTGCTCTTCGGACGTGAAAAGAGTAAGTTTTCTGAGAAGTCAAGCTAAATCTTTTGAGATGTCGATAATTTCTACATTTAATTACATTTTTATATAAGAAATAGTTTCCGTGTTAGATTTATAATTTTATATTAACTTCTACATTGTTTTAGTGTGAGGGGTTAGTATTCACCAGTTGAACAATTAAATCTCCTTCCTCGATCGCTCTTGTCCTCTTTCTTTCAGTCGTTCAGGTTAAACTCTTTGTTGGGATGATACTTGTAAAAAGTTCTCCGACGTTAAATAAGTGTTCGGTATTTGGATGCAATAAATACGATAATAATGACATACTTTTGCCTTGATTATAGTATTTATTTATAACATCTAATAAACTCTTTCACGGTTGAACCTTAACTGAAACGATCATCACAAGTAACATTCATATTATCTAATTTTCATATGAGCTAATTATCATTAAATCATACTTAACTCTGTATTTTTATTCCATCGATACGAATACAGACACGTTAGATACACAAATGAAGTAAAGAAAGAAAGAAGAGAAGTGAACTTTTTTTTTTCCTTTCTCAGATTGTGTTTCGTCCAAACTAAGCATGAAATTTGAATTGTAGTGATGAATGAGTGAGAAGAAGAATGATAGAACATAAAGATGGAATACTTACGCACGTGGACTCATCACAATTCTAAATTATACCATAATCTATGGGACACACACATCTCATCAATTAAGAATCTTAATTACCACAAAAATATATAAACAATTTCTGCTTTTCAAAACCCACAACTTTAGTTTATAAATTAGACAAAAAAAAAGCCCACTTGTTCAGGATTTTGGGCAGTTTATACGGAATTTCTGGTTTAATGTTTATTATCACACTTTTTTTCTGAAAATTATTTTATTATTAATATTATACACAACAACATTAAACATAAAAAAGAGTACAAATTGAGAATATTTTGTTTTTTCAAGCTTATAACTATTTTGGAAATTATATATTGCACTAATTATAATTAGAAAAGTAGTTATGTTTAAACTAGGGTTATATACGTTGTTCGTCCTTATTTTCACACAAAATTAATTTTCGTTTTTAGTTTAAATTTTAGAGATTATGAGTATTTATAGTAAACAAACTACTAGAATGAGTTCTTACTATAATTTTTTTAATGTGACAAACAAATTTTTAGTGTAGACTAAAATATTAAAATATCTCATGCTGATTCATCAGCTTATATGAATGAATGTTATAATTATAATATACGTTGAATGATTGTTTGTTAAGTCAAATAAAGAATTAGTAATAATCATTCTCATAGTTTCTTTACAAGTACTCAGATGATTTAAAATTTAGGGATGGACGAAAATTAATTTTGATAGTACAGGACAAAAACATATTTAACCTTTAAACTATCGATAATATCACAGTGAAAGTTTTATAAAAATCAATAAAAATGTTCACATATTTTAGCATTAAGAGAGTGTTTTGCAGGATTAATCCAAAATTAGAGGATGATTGATACTGTATTTATAACTAAAAAAATCAGGATTATTTTCAACATACTTGAAACGATTTTTTTAAAATTGAAATTTGAAGCTAAATGAATGTTAAAAATTGAAAAAAAAAAAGTAATATTATTTAAAAAAAAGACTCTTTGATTTCAGAAAACGAAAACATGAAATAATTTGAGTTTATATAAACGATGAAATAGCATCTAATGAAAGTAGCATGATTGAAGATAATTTTCACTTATTAATAAAATATTAATAACACCTAATCAACCTAATCCCAGGAACATAATACAAATAAAAGATTAGGAAAAATATGTTGGGCCCATAAGCTACGTCAGTTGCATGTGAAACCCTTCCAAAGCATAAATCATTGTCCACAACCTCAAACCACACCATGTGTTCTATACTATCCAAGGAACCATCATCAATCATACACAACACATTACCTACGGTTCATCATAAAAATTTATCTGTCATTATAAATACTAGAAAAATATTCACTACAAGAAAAACATTAAATAAAAACCAATTTTAGAACTAAAAATAATTAGTTGATAGCTACTAAGGTTTTAACTTCCAATTATTTAGAATCTAAATTTGGTAGAAAAACCTTAATCGCTAATTAGATAATAAATTAAAAATTATTTATTAATAATAGAAACTAATAATTTTTCTAGTCGGTATACCAACTAATTATTTTTTGTCTCTAAACTTGATTTTTATTTAATGATTTTCTTGTAGTGATTTATAAATATTCGTGAAGAAAAATTATATTCATAAAATTTTGAATTAGATTAATATATGTACCGGTCGGTACCAGATATGCCATATCACTCGCTCTCGACGACCAACCAAATATGAATGTGATTGATCTGTCGCCAAAACTGAGTGACATGGCTTGTCCAGTACCAATCGGTATAATATCAAATTAATGGTTTCTAAATAAAATTTCTTTTAAAAAACTATAGTAATTAAGGGTAATTTAATGAGCTAAGCTGGTTTATGATTGAAACATTTTTCTTAACCATCAAATCTCAATGTTATTGTAAAAGTCTTGGGTTTCTTTTTCTTGAGAAATTATAACATTGAAGAAATTAAGCATTATAGTCAAATTGGGTATGTGGATCACAATATAGCTGCATGAGGCCCAAAGCATTGGCACCAACCATAGGGATAGGAAATAACGAAATACAAATATGTAGATAGCTGGAGTATGTTTTAAAATCATAATAAAATATATAAGTTTTTATATTCTATTTGCTCACATAATATTTTCCCCATAATTATATAAATTTTTTATTTTTTATTAGTTGACAATAGAAATCTGCATATTCTTTCCTAACTTATTTAGGGATGGTAATGCACACCGTTCTGAAAAAATGCGATACAAATTGTTTATTTTAATTCATTGATCCGCTTAGACCCGTTTCACGTAACAACTTGCACAGGTCAAGTGTGGGATAGGACGGGTTAATCTAAATATCTTAAAAATTTAGAAATTTCTTTATGGGTATCCTATCATTTCTTCCTGCAACCTTATATTTTCAAAAATTCTAAAAATATTCATTCCAAATTCTACAATCTAGAATATAAATTTATATTTTGGATTGTGAAATCTTGAATACAGTACGATCCGAAACACAAACTTAACTTTTGGATTCTATAATCCAGGAAGTCTATGGATTCCACATTTTGGAATTAAATAACATTTAATGAAAAATATGAAAGAGTAATTTGAGTATTTTTTGAAATATGGAATGCAAGAAGAAAAACATGAAGGTATAGTAAGAAACTCCCATCAACTCCTAATTGATAACACCTTCAAGCGATAATTATTTTGTTATGTCAGAAAAGAGCTGATACAAACTTATTATAATAGTTTTATTTACAAATATCCAGTAAATCTAAAGTTTAGATTAGAAAGAAAATTAATTTTACAAAAAGAAAAATATATTTAATACTTTTTTAATGTTTGATGTTTACCACCTAAATTAAATTAGGTGTTTAAAGAATAGATTAATAATAAGTGTGGTGACAAGAGAAGTGCAACAACCTTTTAAATACGTTACATTACCCTAACCTTCTTGTATTACCACACCTAATCTTTTCCCCATTTAAAAACCTATGTTAGGTATTTCCTATATGCTATTGCCTTATGTAAAAAGTCCTCTACTCCCCTTTTCATTTATATTCTAAATATATTATAACATTTTCTTCCATTTTTGGCTCTCTATCAAAACAATAAACTACTTTAATTTATTTTAAAAATAAATTAGTGAGAGAAATATTATGCTAGAAAATAAACTAATAGATATTTAAATTCTAAAAGTATGAATAAATGTAGTTCCTTCCATAGTAGGCAAAAAGGGAGAAAAAAAGAAAGTGAAATGTTTGATTGTTGCCTCTTTCTCAAACTAAAGAAACAATGGGCTTAAATCTTGGTCCACACTATTTCTAAACATAAAGCAATATCTATATGTTTCAAAGCAATGTTTTAATGAGAAAAGAAAGAAAGAAGACTTGCATTTAGCAACTTTGAAAAATTAAAGAAATTAAACAACAAAATATTCCTTTTAAATTATAAAAAATTATTCTTTATTTTTTTTTCTATAACTTTAGTCTCAAACATATTCTTAAAGAATAAGTTGATGCCCCTAAATCACTTTAGATTTTGTATTTAATTTTTTGATCTTGATACTTTCGGATCCAACCATTTTTCTACATTCACTTTAACAACAACTATCGAATCAAGAATCGTATGCAACTTCAAAATATGTCAAAATATATTTTCCTAGTTTGTTTCATAACTATAACCATTAACATTTTTTAAATGTTACTTTGACAACTATATAATAAAAAATATCACTTTATAACTATGATATATCACAATACAATTTCAAAATTGCTCAATCCTTTCAAATATAGTTCACATTTCAGAAAAAGTAGAGTTGTCAATATATTATTATTTTTAATATGTTAACCATAGGGATAATGATATACTGACAATCCATAATTTTTATATAACCACGTTACAACTCCCAATACTAATATTTTAGTATTTTTTCATATCATTTAATTGCAAGTTTACCCTTATTATATGTATTTATATTTAAATTCATTACATCAAAAATTGTATACAACTATCAGAGTTGTCAAAGCATCATTTCCCTAACAATAGAGACCGATAATAGAAAGGACTCATTAAATTTAAGAGTAATGATATATTGACAACTTGCACCATTATAAACCTCTAATTAATATATAAAAAAGGATATTGTTGTCATTTCATACAAAAAAATTTAAATTTTAGGCAAAGAAAGAGAGTTGTATACTTTAACAAAGTTGTTGATATATATTTTTTTAAAATTTAAAACTGTTAACTTATTGATATTTTAAAACATTTATCTAAAAAATGCTTGTTGTAAAACTTAATATAATTTTTTTGACACATGAGAAACTATATTTCTTTTAACTTCTAGTTAAACTTGTTTTTCTCTGCAAACCTATCTAAAATTCACGTTCATGATGAAAAAAACACAAACCAAAAACTCAGTAGCATTTACTTTAATATAAAAAGCTAAATCTGTGATCCATTTTCAAAAAAGAGCTACTAAGTTAACGGCAAAATCACGACTACACACATTTGTGAAGTGCAGAAACAAATCAAAACTTGAGTAAAAACAAAGATACATTCATTCATACAAACATTACTTATTAATTGAACATTTCATTGCCTAATCTTCAACATTGAAAAGAACAAAACTGTCAAATAAAAACACTCTTTATTCTTGGAGTTTCAGAATGGAAGAAGGCCTCAACAGCTTCATCCTTCATTCCTCATGGCAAAATCAAGTAGTGTGGCTAGTCTTGCTTACTACTAACTGAAAACAAAAAAAATTGTTCAATCATTGATCACTCTGATAATGAACAAATTCTTCTCAATCAAGTTAAAACACTCCAACTCACGTGTAAAAGCAGGGAGATCAGAACTCTTCAACACCCTCAGCCTCCTAACTGTTGACACAAACATGCTGCCAAACAAATACCTTAAAAATGAATAACATAATAATAACAGTCACAGCTTCCAAGAATCATAGATTTCTGGCAATAACTACACCATAAGATGAGAATTAAGCAGTAGCAAAGAGACAAAAAACTGCATGGTTGTTACTTGAAGTGTCAACATAGCTGAGATGTCATTGTATAATGATAACGAATATAAAAGCCTTATAAAAAAAACTTGCAAGAGTTACTTTTAGTCTAGTGTTGTTTGTGTTTATCTTGGCTTCAAAGTATAGTCATGGAATGGAACATGAAAAAAATGCATAAGATCTTTGTTGATAAGGTGCTTACTGCCAAGGTACATCTCCAACAAGCATGCTGTCTCCTTCATTATCCTCATAAACAAGAGTATAATCTCCACTTCCAACCAATAAACCTGTGTTGGCTTTCTCTTTGTGTTCCTCTCCCTTGTTTTGAATTCCACCAGCACTGGAATCTCTTTGTGCAGAACAAGACTGGGAAGAGGCAATATGAGATAACTTCATCTCTGCAACAAGAGTCATTATCACAAAAGAATGAAAAAAAATGTGAAACTTAATTTTGTATAAAAGTTGGCTTAGAAACTTAACATAAGGGGATGCCTATTCTACTGTGGTTATGATGGTTGAGATTTAGGCTTTATTTAGATTAGCATCTTGTGAGATCTTTTTGATTGAGATAGGAATTTGATTCCCTGTAACATTGAAGGTATTACTGGAAAAGTGATATCAGAAAGCTTGTGACAAAGTTAAGATCCAAAAGTTTATCCAAATAAACTCTTTTCCTTAGGAGTTAAATTATTGACTTATCATAGCCAACAGAAGGACACATTTTGCCTTAACTTCAATAACATGTTTACTAGTTGGTTAAAAAATTTGCAGCCAACACAGATAATGAAATACTTTCATTCTCATTGAAACAAATTTCTGTATTCAAGAGTAATACCTGCAAGAAGGCCTATAAAGAGTTCATCGACAGCAGAGGAAAGTTTTTCATAACTGTTATAAGCATTGATGTTCAGTTTTCTTCCTATAGGAACACCATCCATATTGATCTTCACAAACAAGCCTTTGCCACAGTTGTGAGCAGGTTTTTTGCTAGCAACGTTGTCTGGAACAACATGTTGATGCTGTTGGGACCCAGTAGGCAGCTTAGAAGAGCTTCCACTTGCAATGTTCTTCCTGAAGGAACGAATTGGAGGCCAACCCACTACTGGACCTGAAGCAGTTCTTCTTTTGGGGGGTCCATATACAAAAAGTTAGGCAGCAAAATTAACAGTGAAAATAAGAAGCACCACACTAAGAAGACAATAGCATATCAGTATCATAGCAAATTACAAGCGTACAGAGGAGGAAGAAAATAGAGGCAAGGTGTGTCTAACATTTATACAAATAATCTCAATACAAATTTCGTATTACCAAACTAACTGAGAATCCAACAGACATTACAATACATAGGCCACATTAACTTACCATAACAAGATACAGAAACACATCAAGAGGCAGGGTGAGATGTTCCTATGCAATGCCAATGTCAAATTTTAAGATTAGATAACAAAGCCACATAATAAATGACGTGCTGTGGTAAAGCAAATACATAGAAATCATGTTGCAATTAACAATGAAATTAGAAGCTTCATACAAAATTATCCGATGAAAAGCGATTTATATAATTATAATCTGAAATGCTGTAGAAACACAGCTTTGCATGTATTACAGCTATATCAAAGGTGATCTGAGAATGAATATACTAAAAAGAGTTGAATAAATATATGTATACAAGATAGGTTTCAAAAAAGGTCTGCAACTGCCAATATTTGTCCCCAGTTTTCGACAACATCAAGGATTGTGACAAACCTCAAAAGCAGTTTAAAAGCCTTGAATACAAAAGAGAAAAGTAGGAGTAAGTAGGAGTACCTTTTGGACACGGCTGCATCTGCAGAAGAGGGTGAGAATGCCATGTTCTCTACACAACAAAGTTGTGGAACTTCTTTTCTCATCATTAACATGTTTTGTGGCCTTGATTGGAGTTGAAAAAATGATGGAGCTTTGGGTTTAGCCTGGTGTTGGTGGTAGGATGTGGAACGCCATGCAGTGGTTAACATAGCCCCACTTGGACCTGGCTTGTCAGAAGTTGAAATTTCGTGAGTTGAGGAGTAACCAAGAGTAAGTGGTGAGTCATTTCTTTCTGTGAAGCACTTTTTGATGCTTCCATTGAGAGACTCTTCACTAGGTGGACCAAGCCTAAGCTCCAGTTTCCTCTCCTCTGAAGATCTGTGGCTTCTTTGCCACATCTTGCTTGCAATTGTGTTCCTTCCTTCTTTTTGCCTTTTTTTATAAACAAGCTTCTAGTTATGGATTGAAACAACACAAGTACTTCTTGAACCTTTGATATCTGAAAAAGCACCTGCCACAAGAATCTATGATAACTACCCCACGTACTAAGATACCAAATCCAAGACAAATATCATCACACCATTCATGGTAGACTAGATGGAAGATGATGAAAACTTTGGAGCATTCACTGAATCCTCCATAATCAGAAATACTCAGGAGGAGTAGTTTGATTTGACATTGTTTTTCTTTTTCAACAGTTTGTGCAGAAAACAACAGTGAGAAGAACATTATATTTTCAGATTTCATTATTTTCTCTAAGAATTTCTGAAAAAAAAAAACAAGTAAAATAGTGAACTTTTTTTCATGAGCTCCTAGTGTTGTGCTTCTTACAATTGCTGGTGTTGTGTAAAAATTGTCTCATGACATCAACACTGCATGTGCATGGCAGCAGACATGTCTGCAATGCATCATGATTCGTCTGCTGATCTCAATGTGGTTGGAAGCAAACTGAAAAACATTTTAGAGGTATATAAAGTTTGGATTAAGATTTTCCAACAACCTTTTTTTTGTTTATACACTCACCTTTACAAAGCTTATTCCCTTGAGAGTGATATCAGTGTTCTTTAAGTACTTCTAAGTTATATATAACAGTTCTAATGTATCTGATACAACAAAGATACATTATTTTAAACACATACAGATTCAATATATGTAAGATACATACCCCTGTATATGAGCACTATACTGAGTATAGCAAGTGCCTAGAGAATACCGTTAAAGAATTAGTTGGTGAAGATGTCTCAGAAAGTGTCATCATTGAGCATTCCAATGATGGTTCAGGAATTGGTGCTGCAGTTCTTGCAGCCTCTCAGTACCTTGATGCTTAATAATAGTGACATCATCATGATATTGGGGTTTGTATCAATAACTTTTTGTGGTGGCCATCATCCATTTATGGCCACAGTGTCTTTGGGAGTTGGGAGGGTTGACTTGCACAGCCCTTTAATCTAACCAGTCTTTGCTACATTTACTTCACACCATTTCTTTAAGTTCATGTATTCAATTCTTTCAGCAGGATTCTGCATTTTTCTCTTGCCCTGTTAACCTCAACACATCATACTTGATCTGATCCTTTTCAAGAGTCAATTTTTGAAAAAATTGTATGTGTTTATCAATCGTTTTCAATGTTTGCATGAGCTTGTTCTACACTATACTTAGAATAATGCCTTCTATGCAAAAATTATTGGATTACTAGTTGGTGATGAGTCTAAAGATTATTGTTATATTTTATCTTCTAAAATGTATCCTTTACATTTTAAAGGAATTAGTTTAGTTGATAAAAGCAATCTTTCAATGAGTAAGAAATAACTATCAATGCAAAAGTAAATATAAGCTAAGTAATTTTTTTTAAGGAATATTTGCACACAAAAATTCTTTCCACACCATACCATATGAACTTGCACCTATCACCTTTTAAAATTTCCAAAATTATTCACTATTCTGGATTTGAAATTCTATAATTCAAAAATCAAAATCTTATCTTGAAAAAGTAAATTTAAAATGAAAAAATACATTTTGAAAATAAAATTCAGAACACAAAATATGAAAATATATTTTGGAATAAAATTTTCAAAATTCAGAAATGTGTTTTGGAATCTAAATTTGAAAATGTATTATTGAAAAGAGGTTCCAAAAGTATTTGTTAATCTGCACTCTTCTTTCATTTAAGGTCATTTTCGTCAGTAATATTTTCATCATTTCATTGACAAAATGTTTACACTTCTCTCATGATTTATGGGCAATTAACTTATTCTTTAAGAATGTGTTTAGAAAATAAAGGATAGAATTTTAATTTATATTTAAAAGGTTTATATAATATTTATAAAAAAATTGAAAAGTTAAATTTATATCTATTTACTGTTTTACTTCTTTCAATTTACAAAGTTCAAAAAAAAATTATTTTCTCTTTAAAGCATTGCTTTAAAACATACCTAATTGTTCATCCGATGGTAAAGCGAAACCCACGATACTATGTTTGTGACATTAATTATTTTGTGGTAAATGGAAATGCTTAGTGTTAAGAAGTAATGCGGACCAAGATAATTAAGCATTAACCATTAATAAAGGAATTATAAGATCAATTCCCAACACTAGATGGAATTAGGTTTCCAAGCCCCCATGAACTCCAAATCTGAATTAAATATGAATTAAACATGTAAACAACTTTAATCGTCATTTTAAGTAAAATGAAAAACTTTTGAACAACTTCAATAACACTTTTGTGTATGGTTTGATTCCAATTGTAGTGAGATTCTTTCACTTTTTAATATAGATTCATGATATTAGATAATGCATAACATAGTTTATTGTTTATGAAACTCAATGTTATTGAAAAATGTGTGTGATAGTTGATTGTTCGGAAGTTCGAATCTCATGGTGGACACCAATTGTATTTACAAAAAGTCGAGAAGGTCTCAATCCTCCCTTAACCTCTTTGAATCACTACTAACTTCTGATTTCATGTTGTCTTTGATCTTCTGTCGGTGTAGGTGGTGTATTTTTTCAATGTCTAAGTTAGTGCTCAATTTGAGGTGATTGAGTGTAATCAATATTGTTTAACACGTACATTTACCTTGATAGGTCGTTTATTTATAGGATCGTGATGGATCTCTGACATTGAGATAAAATTAAGTTAGATTTTTGGGTTAACCTATGAATTTTAAGTGAATTTTCATACAATGATTAAGTTAATCATTTTGTATTAAGAAATGCATGTCAGGACCATGTCCAAAAGAAGACACAGGATATATATAATCAATTGCTGAAATATTAAACTATCAAAATGCTTTGAAAAATTCGTAAAATAGGTTAAGTTGACAAAAGAAATTGTAACCTAAATTAAATTAAGATACTTTTTATTGTTTAACCTACAACCTAAACAACTTTAGCTCGAACCAACCATTGGACTTATAAATTCACCCATTTTATATAATAACAATTACATTTAAAAATAAATAAAGTGATATTATTTTTATTAAAAAATATAGTATTATAATATTTAAAATTAAAAATCAATTAGATGTTTAAAAATACATATTTTATATTTTTTTTAAAATAAAGTAGTTTATTATTTTGATAGAGAGCAAAAATGGAGGAAAATATTATAATATATATATATATATATATATAATATAAATAAATAAAAAAGGGGAGTAGGAGGTAGTTGTAGGGTATAGGAAAAGCCTAACATAGGTTTTAAAATGGGGAAAATATTAGGTTTGGTATTACACGAAGGTTAGGGTAACGTAACGTATTTAGAGGGTTGGTTCTTTCTGCTGTGACCACACTTATTATTATTAACAAAAGAAATTTCTGCTTTCAAGAAGACACAGATTCAACCAATACATACTTCACATATTTATTGCCTTTCTCTTTATGTTTTGAATTCCACCACCATAGGAATCTCTCTAACGATAACTTCACTTTTGCAACAAGTTTCACTATCACAGAATAAGTACTTGTTTCTTTAGGGTTTAGAGTTAGGATTTGATAGTTTTGAGAAAGTAGTTTTGGGGTGTTTCTTTTAGCTGTTCATGTTGGTTTTCAGTTGCAATTTTTTGTAATAGGGTTTCATTTTTTAAATGAGTTCTTTTGTAAATGGGTTGATAAAAGAAATTATCCCTAAAGAAGGGAAAAAAATGAAACAAAATTGGTATAAAAGATCACTTAGAAATTTAACTTTAAAAAAATTCTTAAGTTGCAGAAAGATTGACATAGCTAATGCCTATTGAAGTGTGGTTATGAAGGTTGAGATTGAGGGTTTGTTTAGAGTAGCATGTTGAGATAGAAAGTTAGGTTGTTTAGCAAACCCTCATAGATATATTTCTCATGTATTTGACTCAGTAAGCTACCAAATGACTTTGCCTTCTCTTCATGCCACTCCACTCAGAAATTATTCATCTCTTTATTGGTTGGAGTCAATGTTTCAAGTAACACTGAAAATAGAGGCACTACCACACTAAGTTCCTACTTTGTTGCTACATATCAACACCTAGAACAAAAAATCACTATTGTCAATGATGTTATTTATATGATTAGACGAGACTTCAGATTAGACATAAACACGTGTTGAGGGTTTAATCAAAGCTGAATTAATTGAAGTTAGTCACCTTTTTATGTGTCACAAGAAATTGAATTGATGGATGAGACTCCCAATTTGCCACAGTGGTCTTTCTAAGTTTCTTTCAAAAAGTTTCTTAGAACTTTTTCAAGTGAGAGGATTTGCATGATCCATACTCTGCAATAAAAACACAGATCTCATACTTTTTTGTCTGGTCTGCCTCTCTGTCATGTTCTGAACTTTTCATATTTCTTGTTTCTCTACATATTCTCATACGATTATATATATTTTTTTAAAGTGTGATTTGGCTTCAAATGAAGTTTAAGATTTTTTCAAAGATTTTTTAAGTAAATGTTGAGTAAAAAGGAACTAGAAATTATAACTTTTTAACTTTAAATTGAAGTAAGAAAAAACACAAATGTTTTAATGATGTTGATCAAAAGAATTAAAAGAAAAAAAAAAGCTGAAAAAAATATATTATCAATGCATTCTTTAGTCTCATCGCCAACTAGTAATCCAATAATTTTTGCATAAGAGGTATCTGTTCTAAGAGTATTGCAGAACAAGCTTATGTAAATATTGAAAACCACTGATAAAATAGATACAAGTTTAAAAAAATTTGACACTTGGAAAGAAACAGATCAAGTATGATGTTGAGGTTAACAGGGCAAGAGAAAAATGCAGAATCCTGCTGAAAGAATTGAATACATGAACTTAAAGAACTGGTGTGGAGTAAATGTGGAAAACATTGAGTTAAATTAAAGGCTGTGCAAGTCAACCCTCCCAACTCCCAAGACTACTGTGGTCATAAATGGATCATGGCCTCCAAAAAATAATTGATACAAACCCCAATATCATGATGATGATCACTGTTATTAAGCATCAAGATACTGGGAGTGAGAGGCTGCAAGAAGGGCAGCACCAATTCCTGAACCATCATTGGAATGCTCAATGATGATACTTTCTGAGACATCGTCACCAACCAATTCTTTAACTGTATTCTCTAGGCACTTGCTATACTCAGTATAGTGCTCATACAATCCACCATCCATGGCTATCACATTCTTCTCACCCTTACCATCACTGATAGTGTCTTTTCCCAACTTCTTCAAGATTCCTAAGATGCCAGCAGCAGAAAGACGAGCTCCACGGGTAGCAACAATATTGCAGATCTCTACAACCACCTTCCTCACTTCTAGGGAGGTATCAGATATCTAATTTAAAAGTGAGAGAACAAAGTTAGTTGATCAAAGTAGGAACTCTTAACTTGAATCAGAATGTTTTTCGTATGAAAATTTGGAGTGAGTTTCATGTATAATACTAATATGCATCTGTGAAATATCCAGATCTTTGATGTTTGAAAAATCTAATATAACTACGTAATAACATAGCAGCATGTGCTTAACAAAAAGGAAAGTTATAATGACAACAATTTGCACTAGTAATTTTTATTAATGTCTAAGAAGTGTGTTCTTGAAATAGCAGAACAGTAATAACTATTTATCATGTTTTATAAATTTATATATAGGTATGTATCCTACATATACTGAATCTACATATGTTTAAAATTATGTATTGTTGTATCAGATGCATTATAACTATTGTAACTTATAAGTACATAAAGAATCTTGACATCACTATCTATCAATTGGAATAAGCTTCCTAAACGTCAGTGTACACAAGCTGTAAAAAGCATGTTGGAAAATCTTAATCCAACCAGAATAGAAAATTTTATATACCCCGAAAACGTTCTTCAGTTTGCTTCCAACCACAGTGAGATCAGCAGACGAATCATGATGCATTGCAGACATGTCAGGTGTCCTGCACTTCCAGTGTTGATGATCATGAGACAATTTTTACACAGTACCATTAATTATAAGAAAGCACAACACTAGGAGCTCATGAAAAAACATTTACTGTTTTACACAGATATACCCTTTTCTTAATTTTCGGAAGTTGTTAGAGAAAATAGTGAAAGCAGAAAATACTTGAATTTCATTTCTGAACTAAATAAAGGAAAATAAAAGAGATAAAAACAGAAAGAGAAATACTTGAATTTCTTTTCTGAACTACAAGATATATACAACACACCGAATTCTTGAAGAATCCTATAACTAATTTATCGTTCAGCTATTCCTGTAAAGCTAGAATCATTTGGACTGTACAATGTTGATTTTGGACTGAAGGTGGATTGGGTTTCTTGTCTATTAGCCTCCCACAAGTTGGAGTTAGAATTGTGGGAGTTAGAAATATATTGATTAACTCCAACTTGGATAAGTTCAAAGCGAATAAATTTAGAGGAAGGGTTTTGGTGAAAATGTCAGTCAACTGATTGGAAGATGACACAGAGAACAATCACATGAGCCCCACTTGCAATTTTTCACGAACAAGATGACAATGTCCAGATGTTTTGTTCACTCATCAAACACGGGATTGACAGCAATATGCAGTGCACTTTGGCTGTCACAGTACATAACAACCATTTTGGAACATTTGAGACATGGTGTTTTGCTTATTCTTTTTCCTAGAAGTTAAGGAATTTCCAAGAAAGAAACGGTACCTTGTGATAGACCTTATTGAATCAACACAAGTAGCCCAGTCTGCATCACTGAATCCAAGAATTTGGATAGGAGAATCACGTCTAAACATTAAACATTTTTCTGTACTACTATTGAGATATAGAAGGACCTTCATGGTTGCTAAAAAATGCGTTTGTGGGATACCCATGAATTGGCTTAGTTGTTACGTGGCAAGAGTGATATCAAGATGTCTGCCCGTGAGATATAATAGGTGACCAACAAGTCTTTGGTACTAAAGGGATCACCGAGAGGTTCTTTAGAATCATTTTGAAAATGAAGTGCACTGTCCATGCGTGTGCAACATGGTTTGGATCCCATCATACCAAAATCCTCAAGAAGATCTAAGCAGTATTTGCGATGACACAATGAGATTCCTGCATCTGAATGAGCAATCTCTATACCCAGAAAATATTTCAAAAGACCAAGATCTTTAATATGAATGTGAGAATGTAAAATTAGCTTAATTAGCAATCTCTTGCACACAATTCCCAGTTAAAACAATGTCATCCACCATAGACAAGCAGAGCAGTGAAATTATGCATCTTGAATTTAATGAAAGGTTGTGATCACCATGAGCTTGTTTATACCCACAAAATCAAAGTAATAGAGACAGTTTTTCATATAATTTCCTAGTTGTCTATTTCAAACCGTAGAGAAATTTCTTTAGTTTGCATCTAAACGTCTTCAGAGAGTTCACCATGCAGAAATGCATTACTGAGATAAAGTTCTTGAAGATGCCATCTATTGACAGAGGCCAAACCAAGAACAACTGGTGGGTGCTAGGGTTGAGTTTGGTGAGGATTCAAAATTTGATGAAAGGGTTGGGCTAAAAGAATCAGTGTTGGGATCTGCATTGATGAGGAAATCAGAAGTAAGGAGAAGTTTGGGTTGGGATTAGGCTTCTTCTCTGACTGAAAGGGAAGAAAGTTCATGAAATATCACATCTTTCACTCTGCATGTGTTCCACAGGGAAACCCAGAAAAGCCATTTGGTAAAGCTAAATGAAAATCACAAAATTATCCTGTCCCATAAAACAATTGAAAAAAAAAATACTGAAGAAACAAAATCTCACTGATAGAGTGGCCAATCAAAAACCTAACATTATACCTTAATATGAACGGATCTTTTAGTTTTGGGGGAACATCGTCACCAAAAAGTAAAGCTTCTTCTGCCATTTTGCATAGTACTCTACGAACAATTTCTCCCAAGTACATGCCAGAAATTATCTTCTCAAAAATCTGAGGTGTAATTTAAAAATAATTATATAACTGGTTTATTAAGAAAAGATGGAGCTTAAAAGTAGCACAAACTAACCTGTTCACCAGGGTTTAAACTCACAGCATCTAAGGCATGATCATACTCAGTTAATGGAAGGTGTGATGATCTAAAATTTCCCCACTCCATATTGATAACCTAGAATCATCTCTCATATACCAGACAAGATTCCATATTAATCAATCATTCATATCAAATAATATGTAACCATTGTTAAGACTACACACACTCAACCAAAGAAAACAATGACAGAAACTCCTCACCATATCTCCAGAATCTGGCAAAGGACCATGCCATTTTGGTATTGCTTGAACACGCTCCACATAGGCAGCATTTGTTCCAGTTCCCAAAATAATAGCAGCAATGACATTTTTGTTTGTATATCGACCTCCTGCTAATGTCCCAACTGTATCATTGACCTAGCATAGATACTGAATATAATAAATATGGAGATAATACCTTGAAAATTCATTTTCCTTAAGATCAATAAAAGACCAAAGAGATTTAAAGTCTTATTGTTATGCAGATTGAAAGAGGTCAAACCGTCGATTACCAGAGCAGTTACACGCATATCAAGACTTCGTTTCCGAATGGCTTTCATTAATTCTTCCACAACATCTTGACCAACCTATTTAAACAACAACAAAACTAAGTAGAAAAAAGGTGAAAAAAGTAGTAAGTTTCTAGAGTCTACAAACCTTCAATCTCCAAAGTTATTAGTTTCAAATCAACAATATTAACAGGTTAATAGATAAAACTTAAATCCACATCAACGAGTTTAGGGGAATACCAAAATATATAAAGGGTATTTTTCTAACGAGTTCTGATAGAATATTTAAAATATGCAATGAACAATGAGCATACCCTCATTATGTTGTGTAGTCACTAAAATGAGATGATACTGGGTATTGTAATATACATTGTGATTCAATTTAAATTCAAATGTAGGGTAATGTGATAAGATATGTATGAATAAATCATCAAAAAGTTATATCTCTGAAATGCTATAATCAACAGACAAGGAGATAATGAATCTGAAAGAATGGAAAAGGCATGAAAGCAATCAGGAAACGGGATTTACAGCGTCCTCTATGTTGAAGCCTTTTGTCCACTTGATAAGGTTCCCAGAAGCAATTAACGTTTGCATGACAGGAAAGGAAAAGGTAAAACCTATCTCTCTCTGTCTACCTGGAGCAACTTCAAAATCTTGATTCTCTTGGGCAACAAATTTTCCAAGTTCTGCTGCAATATAGTCAAAGAGTTCCTGGATCACAATTTATTTTAGATTGGTCTTGTTTCTCATTTGATTTGCACAAAGATCAACAACTGCTGGGAAAAAAGAGAAAACAAAACAGCTGGTGGGCAAAGAAGAAGAACTTACAGCTGATGTCCCAACCATCAAATTAGGAGGAATTGAGACCTCTGTAGATTCTTGACTAATGATACCTCCATCCTTGCCTCCCAATTGCACACGTAACACCCGAAAATTAGTCCCTCCAAGATCCAAGGCATAATATAGTCCTTCCTCATACCTAAAAAGGGAAGGGATGCATAAGAACAACCCAACAGCCTCTAAAATTTCAAAATGTTCCGAAATGAAGAAAAAAAAGTACATTCAGCACAGAAAACTTAAGCTGTAGAAGTGTGTGTGTGTGTATAGTCACTAACTTCTCATTCACAAGAACCTCATAAATATGAATTCAAAGGATATTAGCAGTGAATTTTTCAGTCATGTTACAGTTAAGAAAGGTCAGATTCAGTATGCTCGTAGCTTCCTAACACTCATTTTAGTAGCACAAGGCACATCATTGGCGATGCATCCACAACTTCCTTTTGTAGACAATACATTTCAATAATCAAATAATCAACGAGCTGGAATAATATATAATCATCCACACAATAACAAATCTACCATCTCAGCAACATCTAACCTTTTTCGTTTTTGGTTAAACCACATGTATGCTCACATAGACAATCCTGTTCAAACTAGATAAAATCACTATAAACATTTTCGTACCAGCAGATTCATGTATGGAGGTAACGAACTTTTAATTATATGAAAAGCGAAGAAATGTGAAGAAGGAAATTGATCTAGATTGATCGAAGAAAGCAGTGATAAGGAGAACGATAAAGACATTGAATAAGATCTTAGATTGAAGGTAGATTGGAAGAAGAAAAAGAATGAAACAATACCCAGTTGGGAGCTTATCAACGTAGGTAATGAGCATCTTGAGCTTGCTACCACCTTCGGAAGCAAGGCCAGCGTGCATCTCCACGTTCATGGCATCCGCAATCCGCTTCAGCTTCCACGACGGCGTCGCACACTTCTCCTCCAATTCCTGCAGTATTTCCGTCACTCTTCCCCACCGTCGACATTTCCTCACGTACCTATGCACCACCACCGCACCCACCGCGCACGCCGTCGCGGCTCCGATCACCGTCGCGCACGCTACCACCTTCCTCATTTTGCTTTCACGACCGGCTTTAACGCAAAACTAACTAACTGTTTGTGTTTGTATGATGTTCTTGCATATAAATAGAAAGCGCGAATAAACACATTTTATTGACCAACGCGGCTAATTAGGAAAACGAATAACGAATTTAATTAATTTTAGTTCAAGCTTAAGTCACTGTTTAAATGGAGTCATTCAGTACTTGTTTGGCTGATGGTGACGTGTGTACGAGGATGATGATGCCAAAAATCGGAACAACAACGCGACAAAACAACTAAACCAAACAACGTTGTCACAAATTGCTGTTTGAATAAAGAAATAAATTAGTACTTTCGTGTACACACAAGTTTGCTAGAAAATATACACGAGTAAGTGTACTTAATGTAGTTTTGCTTCAAGAATTTTTAAATGCCAGTTTATTATTATTATTGATATGAAAATGTAAAGTACTTGTAACTGTGTCATTCAATAAATCCTTAGAAATGTTATCGAGGTCATGTTTAAACCAACTTTTAAGAAACATTTTTAACAGATTAACGCAATCAAATTCGTTGTTATTTAAATTATTTTGTCAATTAGCGAGAGTGCCTGAAGCCAATATAAGCTATTAACAAATCATTGTTCCATTGATAACAAATTCATTATGATTACGATTACGATCAATTTTGCTCATCTTTGTCCTTATTTTATAGTTCATTTGTTTGTGGTTATGAAATGAGTTGCATTTCTCTAGTTTTAGTCGAAAGAGTGAAGTTATGAATTAATGATTGTAGAGCAGAAGAGAAGATTGAGATGACAGTAGCAGTAGAGTGTTGAGTTCCCAAAAATATGAGTATAATAATGTTGCAGCTTACAGAGTAGCCTATGCTAGAACACACTAGACAACCCAACAACCACCACACCACCACCCTCTCCCTGGCTCTCCCTACTCCTAGAAAAAGCAAATGAAAAAGAAAAAGAAAAACCCAACAAAAAGGTGAGTTTAGGAGAATCCTAAACAAGATATAGTGTAGGTTAGCTTAGTCAAAGGGCATAAAAAATGCAACTGTACAAGTGGCTGCTCACAAATCCCAGCTCCAGCTCTTCAGCTTGATGTGATCAGTTGCAGTTTGCAAGCTTGAAAAGCCTGAAAAAATTAGAGAAATGAAAGCCAGCCATTTAAATTACTACTTACCCAAATTGCTGGCTCCCCTCTTTTCTCCACTGCACAACATCCTTCACACTGCAGATGCCACACGCAGTCTCCTGTTATACACACCAAAAAAGCACCAGAGACCACATAAAGACAAAACACAAATACACAACCTCTGAACACATTCATTATTAAACATGAACATGCCTTATCACCGCCTCTTGCACCGCCTCTGAATGAACCTTTACTGTAGAATCAAGAACCATCCCTAGCACTGCATTTTGCTACACAAAAACCCCGGAAAGAAAAATGGTAATTTTTGTTCAGATTAACCTAAAAAAGAAAGTTATAATTGAAAAAATATTCAGGGAGGAATTGAAAGCCAAAACCTGCAACTGCACCTTTAGCTCGTGTTGAAATACTTCGTCACCGCTTGTTATTCTGTTTTTCACCAGTTGGACAGAACCGTTCACGTATGTACTACTCTCAAACCTGCCATTGTTGTTCATATCAACACCCCCGGTGCTATCTTCAACACAACCTGCCACAGATACAGCTCCAGTGTCTTCAGAAGAACCACTATCACTTGTAACCGAAGCAATCCCACTAGAATTAGAGGCGGGTTCAGGAGACTCCGTTCTACCCAACTCTTGCCCACTGTTTGACAAATGATTGCACTCCACATTTCTCAACTGTTGACTATCAGACACAGCACCAGTACCAAGGCCACTGCGACTTGCCCATCTACCTTCAGGAGGACTAGTACATTGCTTTTTTAGTGTAGCATCCTCCCTCACACCCAACCCATCATTGTTCTTCCTCTTACGCACCTCAGTCCCAGAAACTTCATTTTTACAAGATGATTTATGATTCTCTTTTGATGTTGGCCTTGATGGTCGCAATCTTTTATAACCATCAGGAAACACATAGCATGGAATTTGCCTTCTACGAACATGAGAAACAAAAATCTCCATCTCTGGTTTCCAGAACATGTACATATTAACCGCATGCAAAAATTCTTCAATTGTTCCTCGTATATCAAACTGTTGGCCTTCTTGAACTACTTCTCCCTGCTTCCTCTGCAAACCCACAAAGAAAGCGCAATGTGCACTCTGCCTCGAGGTATCGATATACTCGTGGTGATAGGGATGGCACTGCAACTTCCCAAAAGTGTCACGCTCAATCTGCAAACAGGAACCAAAAAAATTGAATTACACGCTTACAAATTAAGCAAATGTACCCAGGAGTTGTAAACTCCATTAATTCTAATGTATCAATTTAAACATACCATCAAGGTCAACTGCCGAAGGCGTGATCCCACCCAACCCTTCCAATTGCGCAAGTCATCGACATCAGCAGCAACTACATCAACTTGCAAATAGTTTGTATAACTTTCAAAAAAACCGTATGGTTCAAACATATCTTTCCAACAACCTTTGTTCAGTTCTACATCCTGGATTTTTGACAAAAACAAAGGAATCGATTATCAATTACTTGTAACAATCGACATCCAAATTATTTCTATCTAGCTCAACAAGGAAAGAATGGTGATTACCCCACATATCTTGTTGCCAAATTGGAATTGCTCCATCATAACACGAAGTGTGCTTGTAGAAACATTATAACTAGAATTCATACAGGGATAGGCGGGAGTAATAATTGGCATAAGATGGGATCGGTCACGAGGATTTTTACGAGGATGCCAAACAGAAAAACCAAGTTCATTCTCCTCTATTGGACATAGCATGACAGGAGTTGGCCACCTCCACTGTGTATATACCCTAAAGAATCGAGAAACAAGCATGCTTGGAACTGCATTTGGATACAACTGGCATACTCGAGCTACAAGAAGTGCCAAGTTAACACCACCAAGAAAACCCGTCACCTGAAAAATCATTAAAAAAGCATAAATAAATTAGCCAATAACCATGTAAGTGGGCATTCAAAATAAACAAACGTATTCACAAGGGAAAAAATTGAAAATATCACTCACATTGGAATAAATGCCTCGCCTTTTGGCCCAAAATTTCAAGCAGCGAAGTGTGGTGCGAAAGTGCTATAAGACATACAAAAGGTAAATATATTAAAAGTAAAGGGGGCACAATAAATAATATTAAATGGAAGACGTAGCACAGTAAGACAAACAACAGTCTAAATAATCACCTCAACATTAGGAACAAGCTTTAGAATTTGATCTGCAACTCTGCAGCCATTCAAACTTCGCACAGTAGGCTCGTCAACATTGTGTAGAAGAGAGACATCAGATATAACCAAGTCCTGTCGATTTATTAAAAAAAACAAAGTTCCAAAATATGACAAAAAGCCAAATGAACAGAACTGGATCTGGAACAAAATAACATTTGCTTCTGTTGGAGAAATTAGTACAAAATAAAATGATTTGACTTACTTCAGGTACAATCAAGTGAGAAATACTGGCATAAAGGAGGTCAATTGATATTCCATCAAACTTGAATTTCATGACAGGGACATGAGCATCCGGAATTGGTTGCAATTCCGAGACCTCCTCCATGTTGGCAAGGATATCATGCAGTGTGTAGAAAAAATCCTCCTGATTGTGAAAACATTAAAAATCAGATACAAAAATATATGATTTTGATGGACCACACAAACAAAAATATTTGCATTCCCAACCTACCTCCCGATTCACGTAGGAAGGTCCGATGCATATTGTGTCTAAGTCAGCCCCAGGACCATGAACCTGCATCATTAAACTCAATGAAAATGGGCTCAACTAATCCACAAATAAAAAACAGGTGCAGCAAATTGCATTCAAATCTTGACAAAGTAAAAACATTGTTCAATTGCAAAAACCAATAGAATCTATCAAACTGTAAAATTATAACATTCCCAAGCAGAGTAAACATATCCAAAACATTTTTGTCTGATTCTACGACGATAACCAAGTGATGAAGGTATGCATGTCACGCAAGGAGGTAAGATACTCACACCAAGCCGAAAAGAACCAAAAGTCAAGATGATAGCATTTGCATCTTCCACCATTTGATCAGTGTATCCCCTTAGGCGAGTAAGTTGCTTCACCCAGTTTTTTACTATCTGAAATAAAGAAAACAAATCAAAAGCTATATGGTTAACTCTGAAGGCTTTGCAACCTGTATTAAATAATTCTATACAAACTGACATTAACGCACAATAAAATATTATTATAATTATTATTAACCGCAATTCAAACTATGATGATTAATACCAGCAGAAAAAAATCATCAAAAAATGCGCTCTCATCAATCACTCAATAAACTCCCTGTAGACTTCTGATATACAATAATAAGCATGAATCAACCACTCAATTAGACTAAACTCCACGTGAGAGAAATAAGCTCCCTAATCATACAAATAGCTCCTCCCTTACCCCTAAACTCCTACTTTATCATCATCATTAACACGTACAAGTATCTCACATAAATTGCTGCCATCAAACAATTACACTATCTAAGCATCGCAACAATCATTACAGCGAAGAATCACCAACACATAACACTCTCCCTATCTCTATCTCTCCCTTACCTGTTCAAGTCGGTGAAGAACCTCTTCTCTCTTAGCAGCTTCCTCTTTGTTCTCATAAAGTCCCGAAACAGCGAGAAACTTGTACACATAGAAACCAATTTTAAACACAAATAAGTACATCACCAAACACTAAAAAGCAAACGATCGTGTTATACCCACAACAAAAAAACTAACCTTTTCTAACTCAGTAGTCCTTTGCAAATCATTAACCGTAGGTCCAGCCATCGAAATGGGTTTCGTGATACCGCATTGCTTCGACGATGCCCCCACCCCTTCAGAGCTCCCCATGATCTCAACACCCAAAATTAAAAAAAAAAGAATATTTTTATATTTTTCCTATTCTTCTCCCGAGACAAAACGGATACCCAGAAAACAATTTATAAAAAAAAAGAACAACGTATCGAAAACTGGACGAACCCACGATTGAAAATCCCCCAGAACGGGAAATCAATCCCTAGAAGATGAAAAAACAACAACAGAAAAAAAGGAGAAATTGGAAAAGAACTTAAAAGCCCTAGATCGCAAAAATCAAAGAGGAAGAAAATTCAAAAGGGAGATCTGAAAGGTTTGAAAGGGATTGGATTGCAGAGAGAGGGTTCGAAAAAAGAGAGGTTCGGAAGGGAGCGGCGAAGAGAAAGCGCGGTGAATGCAATGGTGGGCTTTGCAATTTTCTCAATTTTTCTCAGATATTTATAGAATCGCACATTTAATATCTAATATCTTTTTTTATCCATTCATGCTTATTTATTTTATTTTATTACTGCTTCATAATATTTTATTCAATATTCTTTTCAACAGATTATTTTTTACGGTATCTATTAATTAATCAGTTTAAATCTATACCCAATATAAATTTGAAAATAATATATCACATGCGCGTAAAACTACAGTGTCAACGTGTTTAATTCAATTATATTTTAAATTTTAAATTTTATTTTTCTGTTTAGATATTATTATATTATTAGATTATATATCAATATCAATATATGTAATCTTTTCAGTTTTGAAGATTTGATTATTATCTTCTTAATCTTGGATTAGTGATTATTCGATTATAGATAAATATATATATTTAATATTTTCAGTTTTTGAAAGTTGGATTAATGATAAGGATGTTACATTTTTTTTCCTGGATTTTAGGTTTTTCAAGATTACATTTATTAAGATTACTTTCTTTAATCTTTCGTACGCAAAGAAAATTAAGAATTTATTTTTTTTAACTACCATTAATGATTATGTAAATTATGTCAAGAAATTAATGGGACAAATCAAATTTAAAGGTTAATCTTGATTTTTTTTTATTTTTTTTTTATCCTTTCTTGTAATATCATCACCATTTTGCATCAACCATCTTTATTGTTGTGAAATGTTTTTAATGAAGATTAGGTTCTGTTTATTGTCGTTATTATAACTTGTAGAATCAGTGTTTTTTTTTGTATTTTAAATTAATTAAATTTAGAAATTGAAAAACTAATAATTTAAAATAAGAAACGTATTGTAAAATAAAGTATATCCCTGTAAGACATGAGTTATAAAGTGCTAAAAAATAAAATTAAAACAACATAATAACCAAATTATACCTAGAGTAATAATAATAATTAATTAAATATAATTAGATAGACATGAAAAGTAACATAATGCATAAATAAACAAATATAAAACGTTTCACGTAATAACAAAACATAATAATGATTAAAAACAACAAAATAATTTTTGTCTTACTTATAAATAAATAGTTTGTGGTAAATATTTATAACAATGTATAGTATGTGTATTTTTTTTTAAATACCTTTTTTGGTGTAATTATGTTTTCCTATTATTTCATTTAACTTATATTTTGTATTTCTTACCTCTAAAAAATATTATTTAAAGTCTTTGTTAAAACTTTTTATAATATTTTAATTGAAACATTTAATAATATATAACTCAAGTTATTGTTTTAAATTTTCAATAAATACAAAGATGAAAACTTCTATGTAGTACACATCCTCACATTCTAATAACTGAAATTGAACAAACCTACACTGATAACATGAAAGACGTTTTATGCAATAATTAATAACTATAACTTTTTGGAACTGCATATTTATTTATTTTTAAAATGTGCATTGCTAATTTATCAAATAGTTCGCAATTAAAATACAACGTTTTTAAATTGTAGAAAAATAATAATAACTAACACGTACCACGAAAATTAATAATATTGTGTGTCTATTGGTTAAATAATAAACATAGCAACTTTGATATTTTTTTAATAACACAACCTCCAATATATAAATGGCAAAAACATAATTCCATCACATTTTGAATAAAAATAAATGTTTTCTATAAATAGTGTGAATTTCACATAAAAAGCTTTGTATAAGTTTTATGGATTTAGGGTTTAGGGTTTATCTCATATTTTTTAATTTTATTTTTATTTTTTGTTTTACATCTATTTATTTTGTTATAATAATTGATATTACCTTTTGGACAATGAAAATAAAAATAAAAAACAAATATTTAATATTCTAATGAAATAAGATTTAATACCTAACCAAATAAAGTAAATATCAACCATACTTCAATTAATCAAATGATGTATAAAAAATTAATGTAAATAAAGTTCTATATAAAACATTAATCACTTTCAATTTTTATTCAAAAAAAAACATGAGATTCATCTTTTAAAGTGTCAAAAATAACAAATTATTGACTCTCGTCCCACTTGTGACTTATCGGACTCACGAGTTAAATAGATCGAACCAATACATATTGACAAGTTCAAAAAATAAACACATTATACCTAAATGATAACGAGTTGATTCATCAAACTTAGTCCGTCGGATGGTTTCATCAAACCTAGTATGCAAAACCTGACCCGTTTTATTATCGTATTTTTTAAGAGTTTTAGTTATACATTCAAAACACCTACTTTTTTGTAAATTGTTAACTATACATTTAAAATGCACGTAGCACTTATTATAAGTGAGCTTCGACTCGGGATTATTTTTTCAATTAAAGGAGTGTATTAGATTAGGCTTTTAAAATGTTATTTAGACAAAAAAAAAAGGTTTTTGTAAATTTTAATAATGATATGATTTCTATAAAAAAAAAACTTAAAAGTTATTTAGTTTTAATGAATTTGCATCCTAGAATTAAACGATTTTGAAGAAACTTTATGTATTTAAAAGATTTGGAAACAAAGTTATGAAATTTACATAAACATTCAAAATTAGAAGAGTAAATGAAAAAATAATAAAGTTTGAATAAAAATAAATAAACTTGATATTTTTTTATTATTTTGATATCTAACTTGTTCTTAATCGGTATTAACTAAAATATTAAGATAAAACGAATTAATTTTTAAACAGTATTAAGTTTTACATTGTTGAGTCAACTACTTTTGTCTTTTTTCTTTGAGATATATCATCTTAATTGTTTAAATAATTAATCCACTACTATATTTGAGGTAAACTGTAATGAATATATTTTTTGCTTCACGTGGCAACTATATATTAGCTTTATAATGCATTTTTATGGGTGTAATATGTTTTTGAGATCACAATAATATAAAAATATCTTAAATATTATACAAGATTCATTAAAAAAATTGTTAAATAAAAATGTGAAATGTCATATAAGATTTGTTTAAAACTATTATTGAAAAATAGTCTATTGAAAATTTGTATTCTTTTAAATATTAACTATTTTTAAGGTATAAAATATTTAATTGAATATACCCAATTTCCTTGCCCTGAAAAAATTGTAATTATTTTAATTGAATGTGAATTACTTGTTTCAACCATTTAAATGAAGTACAAAAATAACCTTATGGATATCGAAATCTGAAATATATTGAAATCACTTATGAATTTTTGCATCCGTAAGGAAAAATAAAATCAATGTTGAGTTTTAAATTTTGCGTTTGGTGCCAACAAATAATGATATGGTGTGGGGAGAAATTTCCGAAAAGGAGATATTAGGCCTTGCCACACTTTGAACTTCACTACCAACCAATGACCCAATAATGCACTTTTTGATACTGACAAATTCTTCATGCACTCCCATGGTTTCATCCTACACCCCATGGAGATGGTGAAAATACCATTTTATTCTTAAAGGAAGAAATAAATAAACCCTACAACATTCCCTCTTCATTTTCTTCATCTTCTATGGCGCACCCCCCCTCTATAGGGTTGCACCGCACCCCCTATCCTCTTCTTTTGCTTCATGTTTGTGTTGAATAACACTTCCACACCCCTTTTGTTTTTCAAATACATTCCAAATTACAAAAGTTAAAATGCATTTTTAAAAATATTTTTTGAATTATGTAATTTGGAAAAAATAACATATTTCATATTGTAAATTTTTGAGTTGTGTTGTATTATAGATTACACATTTCGGAATATAAAAATTGTATTTCGGACTATATAATCCAGAATGCAAGAAATTACAAATATTAACTTTAGGATTTTATAAGTCGGAAATAAAAACTAAAAATGATAATTTTGATATTTTCGGACCAGGAAGAAAACATGGAGGTGCAATAAGAATTAGGTAAAGTAATTTAGTAAAAAGAAGACGTAGCAATGAAGAGATGGGCCGTTAAGAGCCCATGGTCTGACCCAATAATATCTGTCACGTTAATTCATAAATATTAACATAAATAAATAAAAAATTATAAATGGTAGCAAATTAAATTTCTTAAAATTTTGCAAAATTACATAAAATAATATATAAAAATTAGATGTACGAGTTAATCTGAAATTTAATTTATTTTCTATATTTTTTTAATTAAACAAAACTTAAATGTTCACATATTTAATCTTATATTTAGAAATAGATCCGAATTTGATTTTGAGATTTAAAAGTTATAATTCGCTTGTATGTTAAATAAAATTATACTGAAAATTTCCACTACCTTTTTTAGAACAAAATCTGGTCACAAATACCTTATTTTTGTATTTTATAGTAGACATATTATATAGGTATATAAAAAATAAATTTTGAGATAAATATAATATTCGTCTTGATATTTAATACTCCTATTATCACAGAAATATACAACTAATTTGAGTAAATAATATATATATACTCTCTTTTAAGTATCTATTTTCGTCCAAAAATACCTCATACGAATACTATATAGAGGGAAATACAAGACATTTAAGACTTGATAAAAACATATCCTAATAATACTCACATGAAAGTACATGTATACTTTTTTCTAATTTGATGTTATATTATTTATATGATGAAAACTGTACTGTTAATTAGTCTGATTTTTTAAAAATAAAAGTATATTTATTTATGGTATTTAAAATAAGAAGATACAAATTTTAAAAAATAAATAATATTACTTAATATTCAGAAGATGTTTTAGTTTAAATTTTAAAAATTAAATAATATTAGTTAAGATTTAAAGATAATAATGAAACCTTATAAAATATATCTCTTATTGTAAACACTAAATTTGCATGCTTTAATTTTATACCATTTAATTTTTTTGAACCAAAATATAAACAAATATAATTAATATTAATTCAGGCATCTTTAATTTTAGTCTTAAGAATTAATGTGATGTATTTGTTTAACTTATTGTTTCAATTGATGAAAAAAAAAATAGTATATCATTTATATTATTCCTATTTTTCTTTCTAGAAACATGGAAACACTCAATCAACTTTCTTAGCGTACAACTATTACAATTAAACATGTCTTGGCTCAAAATTCAGTTTTATTGGTCTCAAGAGTAATCAATTTGTGTCAATTAAAAAAAACTGACATCATGAACTAATATAAAATAATCAATATTTATTGAAAAATTAAATATATTACATAAAATTTTAACAATATTTGATTTAGACAGATAATATAAAAAAAAATATTAATAATTGTCTTATCCAGAACCAGGAGATCAAGTAGCCAATAACTCTCGATAAAAAACACAAAGTGCGAAACTCTGCTAATTAAATGGGTTAATCTTAATTAAAGGTTGCAAAACATCATTAAAAACTTATTGGATCTGGATCAACATCATTAATAAGGAAGATCCAATAGAAAACTATAAATAAATGAAGATCCTCATTATAAAAGATAATAATTGTTAAACTATGAGTTAAGTAATTAAAATATCTCATCTAACTTAAATATTGAAGTATCTTTGTAGGTATTATACCTTCGTAAACTTACAAAAAAGTATAGTTGGAGCCAAAAAGAATAAGTATTTATTCTATAATTTTTTTTTATCCTGTACAAAATTAAGACCAATATATTTTATTCCTATTATTATACGAACTTGATTAATTATTTCTGTCTAACAAAATAATCACGATCATGTCATGATGACTACAGAATTTCGTGGAAGTCATAAAAATGTTAGGCAAATTCTCCACCACCACCATGCATTTTCCCTCACCTCCATAATAACATAATAAATGTAAAAATTTAGGTTTAGTTTTTATTTTTTTAAAATAATTGTAAATGAAACATGGTTTAACATTTTTAAGTAACATCATGCACTTCATACCTCCTTCATAGTCGTAATGTTTGAGTAGTTTCATAAGTTGACTTTGGGTAAAATATTGACAAAAAAAGATTTCATTGTATTCGACGTTAACCAGTGAGATTTTTTTTTAAAGTTTTAATTTTATTTTTGCACCTTGTGTGACTTAAAAAAAATAAAAAAAACGAACAAAACATCACATAAAAATACCACAAAACTTAGTTCAACTACCAACGTTCATCCCCAATCACCACCAACAACAACAATCACCACTTAAAAATAAAGAAAAAGACATCACACTCTTTACATACTCAGAAGAATATTACTGAAAATAAAAAAAAAATATAAAATTGTAAGAAGAAGCCATGAAAGTGCAGGAAGAATTTGCCGGATGTTATTAGTCCATCCTAAAAATGAATATTATACCTAAAACACAGATAATTAAATTTTAAAAGGTATACAAAAATAATTATAAGGGACGAAAAAAAACTTTAATTTACTTATTTTACAACATATAAAAAAACAATTTAAGTTTTTTTAAAGAAAAAAAAAAACAGTGAGAAAATGTTTTTGGGACCAAAACCCAGAATTCTTAAAAGCAAAATTGCAAGTAGATGATGAAAGTAGCCACCCTAATGCAACCCTATACTAAAAAGGCTATATATAACTCTAATTCTATGATAGTTGTTGCATCTAACATATTAAATCTAGTGAATCATATAATCTCTTCTTATTGCGTATATTAGCTGGATCATCTCTGTCTCTCTCAACCATTCTCCTCTTCTTCCCATCTTCCATTAATGGTTTCACAATTAGTTCATCACCTTTTATGTTAGGGTTCATCATAATTAATCACCTACTTTTTTATTTCTCATACTTGTTCCTTCTTGGTTAGTTCATACCAATAGTAGTTTTAAGAAACATTTCCAAATGAAAAAGTAAGAAACATTGTCTTATTTAATTGAATTACATGACATGATAATTACAAAAGTTACATGACATTGTAAATGGATAACTAATTGAAGTATAAGAGATAATCAAAATGTCTCTTTGAAAGTTTTAATTTGAAGTCTCCAACATAAGTAATTGTTTTTTAAAAACAGCTGATTTTTTCTTTTTGTTGTTGTTTTCAAGTGAATATTTGTTAAAGTTTTACATTGATTAATATGAAAATAAATAAGAAAAAAAGTGAAAAATAGTTAATTTGAGTGTATTCATAAAATTCAATAAATGTCTTAAATGTATAGAGAACTTAGTAGTTGTGTGTAGAGTTTAATTTTACCTTTACAAAATTGGTATGATTTACAATTTTCTTTGAATTTTTGGTAATAGTCTTGATTTAGTGAAATGTAGTTATTCTGAAAGGAAAAAAGTTGATGGCAAATTCTTTCTACATCTTACTAATTATGACCTGCATCTATCCTTTTTTAAAATTTCCATAATTTTTTTATTTATTTTGGAATTAAAAATCCAGAATTCAAAAAATATATTTAAAAAAAACAAATTCAAAATAGATGATTGTGTTTTAGAAATGAAATTTTAGAATACAATTCGAAAATAAAAATCTTATTTTAGATAAAAATATGGATTCTGAAAACTAAACAAAATTATTAAATAGAAATCAATTTTAGAGAAAAAAATAGACTAAATTAGAGACAATTTTAATGATTAAAATAATTATTGGTTTCTAAATTTGTTTATATTATTGGTAAATAGTTTCTAAATTAATATCTAATTAGCTACCAAGATTTTGTTACCAAATTTAGAATATAAATATTTGGTAGTTAAAATCTTGATAATTAATTAGATATCAATTTAAAAATCAATATTTTTTTTAATCTCTAAAATAGTTTATAATTTAGCGATGACTAATTATTTTTACGATTTCTTTCTTGTCTTGTAGTGGGAAAAAAAATATGAAAGAGAAAATCAGGAAACATATTTTGGAAAAAAAAAATAGAATTCAGAAAAATGTTATGGAAATCTAAATCTGAAAAAGTGTTCTTAAAGAGGGGTTTGGGAAATATTTTTTTATTCACAACTCTTTTTATTTAAGAGATTTTTTTCACATAAAAATGGGTGGAATTTTAGATTTAGATTTGATTGGGGAAAGTAATTGGCAGAGTTGACTAGAGTGAAAGAAATTGGGGTTGGGATAGGTGTATTTGGGCTTGATGAGATGATGAAAGAGCATAGTGAAAGAAGCAGTTGAGGTTGTGAGAAGCAAATTGTTTCCTAAGGCAAATGCTATAAAAGAAATGAATGGTGGTCCAACACTACCTACCCTCTCTCCCTTGGTCCCTACCCTTTCACTGAATCCCAGTAAGTTATGCCTACACACACCACACTCCACTGCTCACTGCAATGATTCTCAACCATTTTGTACACTTCACACTACACACTACACTCCATGCATTACACAGTCAAACTATATTTCAAACCTTTTTCCTTTTCCAGTTTCTTTTCTATCTAGTTATCATGTATTCACAAGTCTAAGTCAAAAAGGGTCATATATATATATATACAAAAATTCCACGTAGAATTATCATTAAGAAGTAAACTTTAAGTCTAACTCAATATTATAAATCGGTATGTATATACTAAGAAAAAGGTGGGATACTAGAAAATCTAAACTAAAATCGATGTTAAAAAGTGAACTTTAAACCTTACTCAGACTTACAAAATTAACTTATAAGTTTAGATTAACAACATGTCGATGTCAGATCTACAACATATGAGATCTCTAACTGTATTGGTGAGGGTCGTACGACTGATGTCATATCTCGGTCTCATCATAAGGCCGACCGACAACACAAGTCCAATTACGTTCAATCAAGGTCAGTCAGCAAAGCTAATCCATGATTAAGAGCTATGTAATGTGTCCCTAAACATGACTCACTTCCATAATCTAGTCCGGTCCAATAAGGTATGCCATTTAAATAATATAAATAACATATATTCCAAAAATTATGTATGCCTTTTGCAGTTATCTCAGAGTCTGGATTACAAGAAGATCGAGAACTTAGAAAGGAATAACGAGATTGAGAACATCAACAAATGTTAGTAAAAAACTTGCATCATGACAAGGAAGGTTGTCTAGTATATGAAGGTTGTCTAGTAGTATAATGGTGCGCGTGTCTACTTATTTATGGGGCACAAAATCTTAAAAATAAGCACAGTTTATGATGAGTTTGAAGGTTTAAAGTTAGCTTAGCGTGTAACAAACTTAAACAAACTCACAGTGTTTAGTTTTCCTCAGGAAGTTATAATCATATGAAAAGAAATGATTTGTTTGAATGGGTGTCTTTGAGCATGAATTGACCCATTACAATTTGCTTAGGGAGAGTGAAAAAAATTCAACATTTTGCAAAAACTATTACCAAATGGAGTCACAAGTAATGATAATTAGATGCATTTCAATTTGGTCTTGCATTCTGATAAAAACAGAATGGCACATTGAATTCAATTGATCAGGATTCCATCTGTCTGCCAAGATCTACGGAGAAAATGTTTCTTATCTCACACTGTTCTGTCACCTTAACAAAACCCACCAAATGGTTCATAATAATGCTAGAGTTTCATTGTTTTTTTAGCATATTCCCTCTTAAACCACCACAATCCCACAGGGCATTGCTGATTAAAAAAAGGGCTGATTAAAAAATAGTTAAATTCAAAATTTGAATCTTACCCAGATAATTATTATTAACTATCCAAATCAGATCAAGATAGTGTTTGTTGTTGGGGTGCATCCCAAAGAGAGAGAGAGAGAGAGCATTGATTTGGTGTGTGGATTGAAAAAGGCAGAATTTTTGGGAGGGTCTGGTTTTGGAGAAGGTGTGGCAGAGAAGGTAAGCAATGGAATGATGATGGTGAAGAAGAAAGGAGAAAGTGGGTATTATCTGGACAAAAAAGATGATATAAAGGAACCCTTTAGTTGGTAATAGCCTTTAATGAATGGTACAAAGCACAGTGTACTATCAATGGTGGCAAGTTTTTATTTTAGGCTTTAAAAGTGGTGTTATTCGGTTGCAGAACTTAACTCACAGTCCAGTTTTTTCTCTCAAATAAAGCAAGATAGTGAAAGGGTGGGAGAGGGACTCAATGCCCCCTTTCAACCAAGCTCACGGGATTGTTGTCAGTGGGTATCTTTCATATGTACTACACGTTGCTCCAGAAAGTTTGAGAGAGAGAACAACAACAAAGAAGAAACAATAATAATAATAATATTGTTGCAGTTTGTTTTTGTGGGGTTGAAGGGAATTCGGCGGTCTTTCTCTTTTTTGAATTCAAGATCAGATAAGAAGGTGTTGTTGTCTTGGGTATTGGAGGCTTTTCCCTATGATTATTGTCACTTTTTTCATAGGATTTCACCATTGTGCTTTGTCTGTAATTCTTGTCTCTTTACTCAAGGTGAGATTTTAAAGTTTTTTTTTTCTGAAACTATTATAATGTTTTTCATTTCAGCCTCTGCTAACTTTCTGTGACCGCTTTTTGTCCTCTAATGCAGTTCTTCACGAGGTCCTGTCAGAGGTTTATTTTCAAAACAAGTTCCATCTTTATCCGTTTTCTCCACTCACTCACTTTGATTTTAAGGTTTGTTTGTTTGATGCTTTTTTTTTTTTAACTCTGGTTTTTAATCTTTTCATCCATACACATATACAACGTGCTCTCATCACATCCTCTTCTGTTGGATTCTTTACACTTTACACTCTTTCCTTTGCACTCACTTTCTTTGTCCCTCCATTTTTTAAACCAAGATTTTTCATTTTCATTTGTTTTTTCACAGTCCCTTCAACATCTGACTTAACTTGGTTGCTACCCCTCTTATCTTTAGCCACAGGAGGCAAAAAGTTTCACTTACCCTTTGCACCGTTTCTCATTCCAGATCGTGACTCAGAAAAAGAAAAAGTTGTGAACTTATTATGGGAAAAGCTAGCAGGTGGTTGAAGGGTTTGTTGGGGATGAAGAAGGAGAAGGACCACAGCGACAATTCAGGCTCACTGGCTCCTGACAAGAAGGAGAAGAAAAGGTGGAGTTTTGCTAAGCCAGGGAAGGATGTGCCATCTTCAGTTCCTGCCACAGATAACACCTGGCTCAGATCCTACTTTGATGATACAGAGACTGAGCAGAATAAGCATGCAATTGCTGTTGCCGCCGCCACTGCGGCTGCCGCCGATGCTGCCATGGTTGCCGCACAGGCTGCCGTGGCGGTTGTGAGGCTGACAAGCCAGGGGAGAGGTGCATTGTTCAGTGGAAGCAGGGAGAAGTGGGCTGCTGTGAAGATCCAAACTTTTTTTAGAGGCTACTTGGTATGTGTCTTCTCTTTTTTTATGGTTCAAATCCAATTGGTGTTGGTCATGAGGTATGAATGTATGTATGTAAGTATGTCTGCTTCCTTTGTTTTTGAAAATGCTGTTTGATAAATTGCATTGATTTGTGATTGTGGTGGTTGTCTCTTGAACAAATATATTTGGTTGGTGTAAGTGAAGTGCTTTGCTTGATTCCTACTCCTCTGTCTCCTCTCAAATATTATTTTAGATTCTTAATGAAACAGTGCCTCTTCTCCTCATTCTAGTTGACCTATCTTGTTATTAAAAATTCCCTTATTTTTCTTCTGTTGAATGGCTTTTAAACCATATTCAATATCTGATAAATTTGAATGTTTGACAAATTTGAGCATGGCTAATAATTTTGTTACCTACCTTGTCAATCATATATAAATATGTTTTGTTCACTTTCAGGCACGGAAGGCTCTTAGAGCACTGAAAGGATTGGTTAAGATACAAGCTCTTGTTAGAGGGTACTTGGTTAGAAAGAGGGCTGCTGCAACTCTTCACAGTATGCAAGCTCTAATAAGAGCTCAAACTGCTGTCAGATCACAACGAGCTCGTCGTTCCTTGAGCAAAGAAAGCAGATTTCTACCTGAAGTTCTTGCAAGAAAATCTGTGGTAAAAACTGGTTTTCTGGTCCTGAATGAATGCCAATTACTTCAATCATTTATCTATCAACAAACAATGTCTTATTTGCTTGTGCTTTTGTACTTTTAGGAACGATTTGATGAAACAAGGAGTGAATTCCACAGTAAAAGGTTGCCTACATCCTATGAAACATCCTTGAATGGTTTTGATGAGAGTCCCAAGATTGTTGAAATTGATACATACAAGACTCGATCAAGGTCTAGGCGCTTTACCTCTACAATGTCTGAGTGTGGAGAAGACATGTCCTCTCAGGCAATGTCGTCCCCTCTTCCTTGTCATGTCCCTGGTCGAATCTCGGTTCCTGAATGCAGACACCTTCAAGATTTTGATTGGTACCTCAATGTTGATGAGTGTAGATTCTCCACTGCTCATAGCACACCACGTTTCACAAACTATGCCCGACCTAATGCTCCAGCTACACCAGCTAAGAGTGTTTGTGGAGATACCTTCTTCAGACCTTGCTCCAATTTCCCCAACTACATGACCAATACTCAGTCATTCAAGGCCAAACTAAGGTCTCACAGTGCTCCAAAACAAAGACCTGAACCCAAGAAAAGACTCTCACTGAATGAAGTCATGGCTGCAAGAAACAGCATAAGTAGTGTTAGAATGCAAAGGCCATCATCAAATTTCTTCCAGACTCAAGAATCCTGGAATTTTTGACAGTCACAGTTGCACAAACACAAAGAAAAATTTGAGAGGCAATTGGACACTCAATGATGTTACTGATATCTAGAATTTGTTTTTTTTCTTCTCTTGTGCTTACAACTTATAAATTCAGGGATGAAATTCTCAATTCTGCTTGTGTACATTCTTTTAATTAAAGAGTTTCTTTTTTCAATCATGCTCTTGTACCAAATGCTATGTAGCACAAATACGAATACTGACATACACGTATATGTCACGGACATGTCATTTAAGAGAAATATACAAATTCTAACCTACACGAACACGTCATTTAAGAGAAATGTGTTGGAGAATAATTTGGCTTGGTTATTTTTAATAACATAGTTTTTCTTTTGTGCATACTAACTAATTGCTGGTTTGGATTATAGTTCCAACAGTTTCACTTTCACAGTGCTTATTGCTGTATTGATACTGTAAAAGAGCAATGAATAGAAAACTTAAAACTAGTTTGTGTTAGTGACCCATAAAAGGAAAGTTTGTTGAGGAAAACTTAATGGTGGCTTTCAAAGTCCAAACAAAAAAAGGTGGGGTCTTGTGTATGTGGGGCATTACATTGCTGACTAGGACTAGTTTCAATCACTGTTAATGGTTGAAAAGTCTGTGTCACTGAAAAATGAGTTTGCTATTGATAGTATTTCATGTGTTAGGTAATGAACATTGGAAGAACATTAGGTGAGTGTTCAGAAAAAATTATGAGTCATAAACAAATTTGGAAGCCAATGTTTGACCTTAATTTTATTTACAAAGTCCAACGTTCTACTGAAATTGCCATGGATCAAGTGTGAATAACATCTAAAATGGCATAACATCAAATGGTGATGACAATGACACTGCTATAGGTGTTTATAGAAGGAAACAAAATTAAAAAAAAATGATAAAGGGAATTTATCTGATTAGATATTTGTTATTATATTATTTAGTTTTTGTTATAAAAAACACATGTACAATTATGTTCACACAGTATTATCTTTTATTTTTTTTATATATATTATTGTTTGTGTTGAATTAGAACAGAACATTTTTTCTTCTCAATTTAATTATATTCTTAAGAAATTATATTTTTAAATAAAAATTACAAAATGTGTTAGACTAATTTTTTTTAAACTTTTAATTATTCAAAATATAGACATCACTGTGTATGCTCGTTTTTTACATGTTTAAAAACCGCTACCAAAATAAAAATATAGCATAAATTTTTATAAAAAATAATAATAATAGAAATGTTATAAATAAGAACAAAACTGCACAAAAATTATATAAAAAATTATAAAAATTAATACAGAAAGTAAAATTACAGTTTTTCTTTCATGGTTTTGTGCAATTAAAATTTAAAGATATGTGAGAAAACGAGAAAAAAAATTTAAGGATGTGGACACACTTCCCGAAGAAGCGCGTGAAGTTGAATGAAGAAGTCTAATCGAAAGGCAGTGTTTGAATCTTAAATTTCATTTCAGCAATGATTAGGGTTTGATTTGAAACGGGCTTTTCTATAGTATTCATCTTGTGGTGTTCCACGTGCTTCGTTGCGCGTGAAATTTTTTACTGTAGGGGTAATATAGGTAATTTACACTGGTAGAGAATGATTATGCCCTCATCCATACATCATCGTCAATATTTTCGTGCAGAGTGATCATATCAAACAATGATTTGAAAAATTATAAAAATATTAATATTAATATTAATATTGTTTCAAATCAATACTTAATCTTAAGTGTTTTAAATTCTGTGAGCATCAATAATTAATAAAAATTAAGAGTTTTTAAGTATATGAATTTGTTTATTATGTAAATAAAAATTAATAAAGATCATACTCTAATAATTTTTTAATTATAAATGGAAAAAACAATTTCATCTTAATCATTTTTTTAATTAACATTACTCATAATAATTATTAAGAATCTTTTGAATATCTTCTTGAATTCTGTATTTAATTTTATTGCCCCTATTGTTTGAACGGATAGAAAGAGACGTTGAGAAATGGCCAAAAGATTAATATATATTAATTGCATTCTTAAAAAAACATTATAGCAGGTTGTGATTTTTTGATTCCAACATTGGAAAACCTTATTTTATACAGTGTTCTGCAGAATCACTTGTTTCAAGAAAATGGAGGTTGAATTTGTTTGGTTCATGATCTTAATGATGCTGCTTACGTCACTTCAGGAAAATTATATAAAAAAAAAATCAAATGTTATTCTTAACTCTTTTTTTTAAGTTTTACTAATTATTTTAATCATGCTTTGCATGTTGATTACTAATTTGTGTAAAAAAAAATATTTGATTATTTTTAGTAGTCTTTTTAACAATATTTTTATTTACAAAGTTTAAATATAATATTTTATTTGAAATAAACCAAGTTGCTTAACCTAAAGTAGTGGGGAATATGAGCAAGTGTTAGTTTTATTGAGTAATGGATTTTTATTAAACACACCCTGACTTAATAAAACTTATATTTAAAGTTTATCAATTAATCTTTAATATAAGTTTAAAATACCTTATAAAGCACATTTACAACTTTAAATTACTTCTTTTGAATATTAAGATATCAGTTCTTGAAAATAATGCATTTTTTTTAAATATAAATTGATTTTATTTTACAAAAAAATATTTATTTTGTCAATTATCATATTAAATTTCTAAAAATAATATTTTTTTTCACTAATAATATGTCACTGAACACTTCTTTAACATTTTTAAAAAATTGAAAATATGAAATATTTTTTGAAATAATTAGACTTTCTTCGTCGTTTTTTATTATAATCATTGTGGCACAAACAATAGTGAGAAATATGATGTATAAAATAATTCACTTTATTTACTTTATATTTGTGTTGAAATGTTGTTAATATGAAGTTCTACGCACTTCAATGGAAAAAGTAAAAAGGAATGTTTTGGCAAAAGTACTTTTCAGGTACAAAGATAACACAAACCTATAAAAAAAATTCTCTCTTTCTAATAAAACTTACACTTAGTTTTGTTCATTCACGGAATACAGACAGTACTACAAATTTTCTCCATGCTGGACACAGATTTTCAAGAAGTTCTGAATATATTTACTAACATTAAAAAAAATGAAAGAAATAAAAAAAATGAATTGAAATGCTTTTTATGAGAAAAATTAGGCTATGCTGTTATTCAATTATAAATTACTATGTATGATAAATCTTTTATTTTCTGTGAAAATTATCTTCAAATTTATAGTAATATAATAATACTATGTTACACTCAACAATCACTAAAAAAAAATCATTCAATAAAAATCAATTTTAAAAAAAAATAATAATTAATTTTTATAATGATCAAATTAAATACTATTTTATAAACTAAAAAAATTATTAAATTCAAAATTAGTTTTTATTATTGATAAATAGTTTTTAAATTGGTATATAATTAGATATTCAGGTTTTTGCAACCAAATTTAGAATCTAAATAATTAGTAGTTAAAACCTTGGTAGCTAATTAAATACCAATTTAAAAACTATTTATCATTAATAAAAACTAATTTAGAAATTAATAATTTTTTTCCTCTAAAATTGGGTTTTATTCATTTTATTCAATGATTTTTTAATAATGAATCTCATATCATTCAAAAATTGATATTAAGAACACTTTATATAAATTTTCATCTCTCAACTCACAAAGACCTTTTTTAAGAATAAAATTGTAACGGATACATTGATTGATCGTAACAAAATAACTGAAAAATGTGTAAGAATTTTTTTTTTTTTTTGAATGGAGAAAGCACACCCCTTAAGTTCTCATTAATTAATATCTATATTTATATACTATGGAGCTTCTTGAACTGGTCTTTAGTCACAAATTAGTGACAGTTAATAATGTTATTACATTTGAAGGAAAAAATGGTTGTTAAGTGAAATGGTACAAAATTAGAAATTAGTTATAGCTATGTTAAGTACCTATGTTGAGTGAGTTATGTGGGTGGATCAGAAATGTACCTAAATGTTTGAAACCGTGTAATTGTACCACTTGGTACTGTGTTAGCCTTTTGTGTTTGTAAGTTTCGAAAACAATTGAATAAGGTGGTTGTCTTTTGGGAACAAACAGGATCTTAATAATGTGTGAAATAAAAAATATTTCATGCCCATATTGTGAAGTTATTAGACCATGTTTGGAAGATACCAAACAGAAGAGATTTAAAATATATAATGAATTATTAATTGATTTCACATTATAAATAAGTTTAATATCTAAATTTTTATATTATTTTGATTTTAATCTCAAAATGTCTGCTTAGCAATTAATAATATTTTTAAAAAATACTAAAAAAAATTAAGAGACTAAAATATATATGTTTTTATTTATTTATTTAGAGATCAAATTCATATCCATCCTAAATTTGATGTACAAAACATAATTAAACCTAAAAGTAATTTATCATGGATTTATATTAGCAAGTTTCAAATCCACCTAACCAAACAATTATACCATATGAATGTCAAAGGTAAATACCATGAAGTTAGTTAATTTGAATTAATATCTCTAATCCTATATATTAAGAAATAGAAAAAATAATAATAATAAAAGTGTATATAAAATTAGAAGATATATAAATGTTTACTAGGTATGAGATAAATCATGTTTGAATAAAAATATTTATATTGTATGCATTTAAGATCTTAGACACTCTTAATAATTGTTTCCCAAAATGAGTAATAATTAAAAAGTAGTTTAAATCTTAAAAAAAGAAAAAAAAACACTTTTTTCTCTCTCTCTCTATCTATAATATATATATATATATAATTTTGTAATTTATGAATAAATACATAAAATTAAGAATGAAAGATAGTTAAGCATGAAGTATATTTTATGTTTTAATATTGTAAAGTTGGTATTAGAATTTCTAAACTCACATATTGGTCCAAACCAATGGTTCCAAAGTCATCTTTTTAAGGGTCCATTTTCACTCTCGGCCCAACACAATATCTTTAAGTTGGCCCAAAATAATGGGATCAATTGTTTATGGGCTTTTCTTTCTCCACCTTCATGGTTTCATCCTGCACCTTAATGGAGGTGGTGAAATTACCATTTTCATCTTTTTCAGCCGCAACTCTTCTTTATCTCATCATCTTCCTTGAACTTATAAGACCTTCCAGTAGAACCTTTTTTCCTCCAGCCATACCTTTAACTTCATGATTAGGAATAGAAATGCATAATCTGAAATAGAAAATTTATATTATGAATTTTGTAGTTAAAAATATAAAATTTGTATTTTGGATTATGTTCGTGCTACATGTATCATCAAGTCATAACATTCTTAATGTGTCCCAGGTACACAATAATTGTCAAAAGCTTAGTGCAAAAATAAAAACAAAAAACTACAAATAAATTTTAATCTTAGTCGTACTCATCATGTGGTGTTTAGGGTTTAGGATTTTTAATACGGTGGAGATTGTGAGATTTCTTCTTCATTTTCAAGTGGTGGTGGTGATTGCTTGTGTTGGTGGCTGTGGTAAATGTTGGTGGTTGAGATATGTTTTATACAATCCAAAAGTCACAAAATCTAGAGAAAAACAAAATAGATGCAAAAATAGAGTACAAAATTTTAAAAAAAATTACACTTAGAAACGTCGAATACAACGAATCTTTTCGTCAACCCTATCACACAAATAATGGTTTGGCTTGAAGAGAGATATGCGATTAAAAAAAAGGTATGTACGAGTGTAGTTAGAGTTATTTAAAAATTTGAAATTTAGGTATTTAAACACTTTTAAAAAGTTAAAATTCACTTTCCATAATTGATATGAAAGTGAAAAGTGTTGAGAGAATATCCCAATATTTTTTGAAATACATTCTTATCATTCAACTTGTATTTATGAGAGAAAATAGCTCATATATGCACTATAAGAAAAATATATATTTTAGTCATATAAAAACAATATTACCTGTAATAAAAATATTTGGGTTCTAGCAAGAAAAAAATTTAATTTAGATTTTGGATGAAATTCAAGTATGTGACTATAGTTTTTCCCTTGGTTGCAGGGATAATTTTATTAGCATACGTACTGCCAAAAACTATAATATAATGTATATGTAAATTATGAATACTTTTTTTTTTTATTTTTTTCAATATTATATAAACAAATTAAAATACTATCATCCATCTATAAATAAAAAATATTTTTTAACTTTTCACTAATTTATTAATATAATTATTGTAAATCATTATCCTTCTCGAAAGGAAGAACGTGAAATTCTTTTTCCTTTCCAGAACCAGGAGATTGGATTCGTCTTTCCACTTAAAATATCCAAAATATTTAATTTAAGATTATTTTAAAGACTACAAAAATTATTAATATTTAAAGTACTTTCTATTATTAATAAATTTATAAATTATTTTTTAAAGAACTAATAATTTAGATGTCAATAATTTTTTTAATCTATAAAATAATATATAATTTAGTTAATATAATGACTAATTATTTTTTATTTATAAAATTAAGTTTTATTTAATAATTTTCTCGTGAACTTACATACCAATTGGTGTTTAGTTTATAGAAAAGAAATGTGTCACAAAAAGTGATATACACAGAAGTTATTATTACATCTATGTATCTTATTCTACTGATAAGAGGAAGTTATGGTTACATTATGAACTCAACTAATGTAGTACATGGGATCAGGAAGCTTAAAGGTCCTTTGGCCTGTGTTGGTTCCCAAAATATCACTCCATTGGTCTCCAATGTTCCCAATGATCTTGTATCCCTCTTTCTCTACCTTCTTTCTCTCACTTGATTTGTATGTAACTGCAGTCTTCCCATGGTATATAGATGTATCCCTACCACAATAACCAGTTTTATTGCATTATTTTCTAATTATTCTTATCATCATATACATAATAATAACAAAAGTTACAATTTTTCCCAAATATGCTCCACAAACAAAATCATCAAAATAATCTTACACTACAAGAAAATTATGAAATAGAAACCATTTTAGAAACTAAATAAAAAATTTTAGGCTTCATACGGATGAGAATACATATATATATATATGTTAGTTAACACTACAAGAAAATCATGAAATAGAAACCATTTTAGAGATCAAAATAATTAGTTGCAATAGTAACTAAATTAGAAACCATTTTAGAAACTAAATAAAAAATTGATTTCTAAATTAGTTTTTATTATTATTAAATAGTTTCTAAATTGATATCTAATTAGTAACCAAGGTTTTAACTACCAATTATTTAGTTTCTAAATTTGGTATCTAAAACCTTGGTTTCTAGTTAAATACCAATTTAGAAACTATTTAACAATAATAGAAACTAATTTAGAAACCAATTTTTTTATTTAGTTTCTAAAATGGTCTCTAATTTAGTTACTATTGCAACTAATTATTTTGATCTCTAAAAATTAGTTTCTATTTCATGATTTTCTTGTAGTGTTAACTAACATATATATATATATGTATTCTCATCCGTATGAAGCCTAATATTAAAATATTGTAAAAATAATTGTTAAGAATGCGATTTTAACTCAATTTTATAAAATCGGTTTATAAGGTGAGATTTGTATTTATATATATATATATATATAATTTTTATCTTTAGAACCTCTCCGGTTGAGATCTTTGTGCATTAGACTATATACTATGGATGGTCCAATAACAGGTAGTTTGAACTAATTTTTGCTAAAATACGTAGACATTAAATTAAATGACTCTAATACTATATTAAGAAGTTCACTTTAATTCTAACTAAATTTTATAAAATCGACTTATAACATAATATTAATTAAGTGAATTTTATAAGGTTCACTTGTTTTTAAATTCGATTGACTAATAAGAAGTAAAAACTTAGTTCTTTTAGCCGTGGATGCAGATACAACATGTTTTGTGACATCAGTGTAGGGTATATTACTGATTCCTTGGAGGATTTGTATGGAGAAACATGTATTAGGATTCCCATAAATCACATAAAATTGGATAATGAACCGCAATTTGGAGATGAAACATAGAAGATTTGTAGTGAAAAATACTGACTTTAGAATCAATTTTTCCCATTTGTGGTATCCTGCAATCTTTAAGTTGGTAACTGTGACAGCCTTCTGGTTCAGTGGTCTTCCTGTCAAGAACACAATCTTGATGCCAAGTGACAACAGTTTCTTGTACAGTTTCAGACTCTCAGGCAGTGCTGGTGCCTCACCAACTTCAACCCATTCATCAGACGTTGTCGCATTATATGGTTCCACCCTATATGTATATATATATATATTGTAAGTTAAAACACGATTAGATTAAACATGATTATGAACGCATACAATAATGTTCACATACATATCTTATGATTCTCACATGTATTCATACAATCAAAAAGGAATAGACACTTACCTTGATCCATGAGTGATCATACTTGAACAACTACTTTATCTCCTTTGTCCCAATCTATCTCTTAACAATTCCGTTTTTGTCACACACTTTCATGGTTAACACTGAGATAACTATTATTTGCAGAGACAAAACCCTATAGCCTTTAGTTTACAATCTCCACCAGATGTCGATTTTCATTAGGTATATCATCAGATATATATTTCTTACATATATATATATATAACCACTTTTAAATCGGACCCAAAACACAAACTTTAAGTCATGTAAATCACTTTATAGAAATTATTAATTTACATAATTTCTTACGTGTATAACCGCTTTTAAATCACATTCACAATATCATGAAATGTGCCATCATGTGAGATTTTCACAGGAAAAATGAAAAGAGAACATACCCAAATCCATGGTGAGCATAATATGGGAGATTAGAGAGTGTGGTCTCATCTACGTCGAACACCCATATGTCTCTGGAAGTGATATTTAGGGTTTTGGCATAAGAAAAAGCTTCATGGCAAACAGTTTTGGAGTCTGATCTATATTGTTTACCAAGCATGTAGTTCCCTACGTATCCCTCACAATCTGCAGGAACAGTTTTCCACTCTACCACGTTATGTGCTTCCACACCAACCCTCCAACTCTGGCACGAAACCTCTGGAATGTAGTGGCCACCAGAACCAGTTTTCATTCTCAGAGGGAAAATCTGGTTCTCATGGCCATGCTCTGAACCCTCACATTGCCACGCTCCTACACTCACAGCAAGAACAAAAACAAACACCTTCATTCTCATCGTCACTGTTAGTTCTGTCACAGCTTACACTTGCAGCTTCATGGCTTTGGCTTTTGTTCTTTATATACACAACACCAATGGCTTCATAGAGAGGGTAAAATATTGTTTGTGACTACACCCGTGGCATTTTTTTTATGATCCACGTTATAAGCTGTGAACGCAATGAAAAAGATGTTTTGCACTTTTTTAATCATAAAACACATGGATTTCAAGGATTGAATCCCTTTTCATCTTTCATTGGTTTAAGAGAGTATTAGTTTTGGATATTTCATATAGTGAAACAAAAGAGATGATGACGAGCTTCTAAATACTCTGATACGATATTAGTTTTTTTTATTTTATATTTTATACAGAGAAATAAGAGAAAAGGAGAAAAGAAAATGATATATTTTATTGATGAAGAATTGTTACACATAGATTATTGAGTGTTATATTTATATAGCACATTAAAAAAGATAAAAGATAAAAATAAAAATAAATGATACTGATAGAACAGTAATAACTGATAAGGTAGTTATAATTGAAAATCTAAAATATTATATAAGAATTTTTTATCATCTAATAGAGAGCTTTTATTTTGTTTTTAATTTTTACATTGTGCATCCCACGACTCTAAGATTAGTTTGAATATTGAAAGGCAACCTCTTGGTTAATTTAGAGAACTTTCCCTGTTCCATTGTCTGTGTCTTGTTCAGATTCCGTTTTGAGCATCAAAATCTTATGTATTCCAGAACCAGACTATTATCATCCCTTTCAGATGCTCATGAATGAAGAGGTTGCACTTCTTCACTTTGCTTGGCCTCAAAGCAACCCACTGCCAAGCCATCAAGTTAGGCTCCATCGCAAACCTTTACATTGCCAACAACCTCATAACTTCGTACGCAAAATGCACAAAATTAACATCTGCTCACCAACTATTCGACGAAATGCCTCACAGAGACACTGTGTCTTGGAACGCCATCGTTTCTGCTTATGTAAACTCTGGGCACCTGGGCACCACATGGAAAATCGTCAGTGCCATGAGAAGGTCAGCTCTTGCATTTGACAGCCACACATTGGGAAGCATTCTCAAGGGTGTCGCCCAAGCTGGTGAGCTGTCACTTGGTGAACAGGTGCATTCTATCATGCTCAAGATGGGGTTATCAGAAAATATGTTTTCTGGTAGTGCCCTCTTGGACATGTATGCCAAGTGTGGGAGAGTTGATGATGCGTACATTATTTTTCAAACCATGCCAGAGCGTAATTATGTGTCGTGGAATACACTTGTTGCTGGTTATTCACGAGTTGGTGATCGTGACATGGCGTTCCGGGTGCTACGTTGTATGGAGCTTGAGGGTGTAGAAATTGATGATGGCACGATGTCTCCACTTTTGACATTGCTTGATGATGCTGAGTTTTGTTGGTTGACAATGCAGTTGCATTGTAAAATTGTGAAACATGGGTTGGAATTGTTTAACACTGTCTGCAATGCTTCTATCATAGCCTATTCTGATTGTTGTTCTTTGCAAGATGCTGAGAGAGTATTTCATGGTGCTGTTGCTTGTCGTGATGTGGTTACATGGAATTCCATTCTTAGTGCTTATTTGATGCACGAGAAAGAAGATCTTGCATTTAAAGTGTTCATTGATATGCAGAATTTTGGGTTTGAGCCTGATACTTATACTTACACTGGGAGTGTCAGTGCTTGTTCTGTACAAGAGTGTAAAAGCAATGGAAAATGTTTGCATGGGTTGGTGATAAAAAGCGGTCTTGAAGATTCTGTTCCTATTTCCAATGCTTTGATTGCCATGTACATCAGATTTAATGATAAGGGCATGGAAGATGCATTAAGAATATTCTTTTCAATGAATCTAAAAGATTGTTGCACTTGGAACTGCATTTTGGCAGGATATGTTCAAGTTGGTTTGAGTGAAGATGCCTTGAGGCTATTTCTACATATGAGATCTTTGGTCGTAGAAATTGACCATTATACCTTTTCGGCTGTCATAAGATCATGCTCGGATTTAGCAACTCTACAGTTAGGTCAACAGGTTCATGTCTTAGCACTTAAAGTAGGATTTGATAACAATAATTATGTTGGGAGTTCGTTGATATTCATGTATTCTAAATGTGGGATCATAAAAGATGCTAGGAAATCTTTTGAAGCAACATCCAAAGACTATGCAATTGTTTGGAATTCAATCATCTTTGGGTATGCACAACATGGACAGGGAAACATTGCGCTTGACCTCTTTCACTTAATGAATAAGAGAAAGGTGAAACCTGATCATATAACCTTTGTTGCAGTTCTAACTGCGTGCAGTCATAATGGGCTAGTAGAAGAAGGCTGCAAATTTATAGAGTCCATGGAGTCTGATTTTGGTATTCCACGACGACACGAGCACTATGCTTGTGCAATTGATCTCTATGGTCGGGCAGGGCATCTTGAGAAGGCAAAAGCTTTGGTTGAAACAATGCCTTTTGAACCTGATGCAATGGTGTTGAAAACTTTGTTAGGTGCATGTAGATTTTGTGGTGATATTGAATTAGCTTCTCAAATAGCAAAAACTTTGCTAGAGCTGGAGCCTGAGGACCACTGCACTTATGTTATACTCTCTGAAATGTATGGACGATTCAAAATGTGGGATGAGAAGGCTACTGTAACAAGGATGATGCGAGAAAGGAGAGTGAAAAAGGTTCCAGGTTGGAGTTGGATAGAAGTGAAGAATAAAGTGCATGCTTTCAACGCTGAAGATCATTCCCATCCCCAATGTGACGAGATATACACACAACTACAACAACTAAATCAAGGAATTAAATTGTTCGGTAATTTTGTCAATCAAATGTTGTTACTGCAGTGTTTAGATAATCTAGATGGTTATGATGATAAAATGTTCTTATGATTTTTGTATTTTTGTTTTCTGGATTTTGTTGGAAGCTTTCAAGGATGGTGTACTCAGTGTTTTTCACAAGATGCTGATATGAACTTCATGACTACGGAAGACATCAAGTACTTCTTTTGGAGGAAAGATTGTTCTCATCACAAAATTTATCTTGTGGCTGCATGTTGTATACTAACAGTGAGAGAGAATGAACTAAAGGAATTGGGTCTAGAAGTAATTAGTACATAGAAGAAGACAAGTGCCATATATGACTAGACTCAGCTACTTAATCAGTCAAATCTATCAAACCTGAAAGTGTTTGTACTTATTCATGGAGGCTAAGCCATTGAGAGTTTTGAATGGTGTTATGTATTTGTTTTGGTAGATTGTTCTATAGCTGGTATGTACTAATCATTTGAAAACAAAAATGCCTAAAGTACTACACACTCTCAGAAGTGGAAGAGGAAGACTCTGCTGGGTACAAGACGTTTTTTGGGGAAGGATGTCCTTGAGGTCGTCTTCTAAATTCTCACTCCCTTTCAATTACATACACTTTCACAATCACTTCTTGAAGGCTTAATTTGAACCAAATGAATTTCAGAAACACCAAATTTCCGTTGGATTTTTGCAGAATAACAGGGTTCCAGGGAATAAAAAAAGGAAGAGGTGTGTTTGATGTACACAACATTGTTTACGGTTTGTTTTGTTTTTTCTGTAAAATATTCTGTTGAGGAAAAGTTATTAGGTTATTTCTTTTAAAGAACATTGTAGAATTTGAGAGATGCATAAAGTGTATTTTTTATATTTCTGCTGCTTGTTCTTTACTCTATGAATTTTTATTTTTTACATGACATGAAGCTGCGTTTTCATTCTCAGCCTTCATTCTCAGCCTAAATTTGAAATTTATTGCAATAAAAATTCTATGTAAATCTTTTCTCCGGACTTAAAAGGAAAAAAATGTTTAGTTTGCATTAATTTTAAGGACATGATTGTTATGTGGGCTTTTACTTTCTCAAGAAGCTAAAAAAAAAATCTTTGAAAAATGAGCTAAACTAATGTGCAAGCGAATTCCATTTATGAAACTGAGGAATTGGATTTTGGACTTGTGTCTTTTCAGGTTGAGGTTTTAGTACAAGATGTCTCTCCGAATAAAGGCAGTGGTAGATAAGTTTGTCCAGGAATTGCAGGAAGCATTGGAGGTTGATATTCAGGATAGGATCAGGAAAGATAGAGAGATGCAAAGCTACATTGTTGAGCGTGAACGTGAGGTTGCGGACGTGAAGCTGCTTGGAAGGCTGATCTTTCTCGCTGTGAGGTGTCTACTGATTACCTATTTCTCTCAAATTTTTAATCCTTTTAATTTTTCTTACTTTAATGTGCTCTCTCCTAGTGGGATAAGACTATTGCCTTTGTAATAAAGGCTGTGAAGTTTGAGAGTCTATATTCATGTTGGTTTTTCTGTGTTAAGGTCTGAAACACACGTTCATTTCAAAGATACAATCTGTTACTTCTTGGTAACTGACTGAACCTTTGGAACGCGAGCCAACTAAATGCAACATTTATCCAAACACCCTCTATGTAAATCATGGAGCTTCTCTAACTCTTGACATGTAAAGTTGAACATTATGTTCTTTCAAAAGATAATATTGAAAAGACCTATTAACAAAATACTATTTTAACACATCAATAATTTAACATTTTAACTTTTAAGATCTAATAGTTGTAAAATACTGTTTATGGTTGATCAGATGAAATGAGAGAATACTGTTGTTCCTAGTTAAGTTTTATTGTTAAAACTCTGTTACATTCCTTTTATCAGCTAAGCATGGAAATGGCTGTGGATGAATTATGACTTAATTTACTACGTAGGTAGCTCTCAATTTTTCTAAAATAAACAAAAAAATATGGAATGTTAACTGCGTTCTGCAGTTCTACTGAGCATGGAAATGGTTGTGCATGAATTATAGCTTAAATTACTAGGTAGTTCTCAATTCGTAAGACATCCTCACTGTCCTCCATTTTTTAATGTTCCAGGCTGAGATTGCTCGTCAGAAAGCAAGGCTGAAGATGGAGATAGAATCTGGAGAAAGAGAAAAGTGTTTTGATGGGAACTGCGTCAAATCAAGATAACCAAGATGGAGCTCTTGAAATTATTGTAAGTGATACCGTTGCCTTAGATTTTTCAAAGCAAAAAAAATAAGGCTTTGCTGCGGTGACAAAAAGGAAATGTATGTTCTTCACTTCTGCCCTCCCCTGAAAGAGGACCAGTGCAGTGCTGCCGAGGAGCCCGCACGTAATCTAACTGTTCAGTGCTGGTTTACAATTCCCGTTGAGATAATGTTTTATGAGTTGCTAAATTATTTTATTGATTCTTTTCTGTGATGATGTCGATGCTCTGTTTTGCTGAAAATACAATTTTGTCTATATAATTATTTCTCAAAGGAGTGTACACGAGGAGATATCAGTCTGAAGTATCTATTGAGAAAAAAATGACAATAAGCGTACATAGTTTTGACAGCAGATTGCATGGTTTCGAGGTCATGAAAAGGAGTACAGAGGACCCAAAAAAGACACATAATGCATACTTTATTTGGATGGTGCGATAGAAATTTGCACTACTAAAGGAAGGAAACAGAGCGAATACAAATGAAAAAAAAAAGGTAGTGTTATATATATATATATATATATATATATATATATATATATATATATATATATATATATATAATACTTCAAATTATCTATGATTTTCACAGCATATCAGACAAGTATGCATGAGATGTGTACATGCATGCTCATGAAAATGCTAAGGTTGCTTGCTTTCATAGTGGTAAATCTGAAAACGAAAGTGTTAAAGGCAAATAACAAGAACTAACAACAAAGGATTCAAGAAAAATCTGAGTATTGTTATCTTTGAGTATAAGCCAGTGCCTAAAGAGAGAAGCCATCTAGTATGAAGGGGAGCAATACAAAAAGAACAAAAAAAATGAAATATCATTGTATCAAAAGAAGACCTCAAAATGTTGCTTAGATATTATCCATGGAGCTTAGGAATTCCATAAAGACCATCTAGAAGGAGTTTGGGAGAGAAAATTTGCATTCTCATACATCAGGATGAGATACTCCTCTTGATGAATGGTAAAGACTGCATAGAATATGTGGAAGGTCTAAGGTGCATGAAGAATGTCTAAATTAAAGGACTTATAGTTTGAACTTTGTCTAACAAAGAAATGTTTCAGGAGATACAGATCAAACAATGTAAAGGCAACAAAAGTAATCAGTAACAATTTTAATGAGAAATAATTATTTAGTTCAGATGCTTTAAAAGACATTTATGACAAAACAAAAAGGTATAGAATAACTACATACACATTAAGTGTTTCATGGTTTCATGTTGTCCATATCGTCATCTGAAGTCAAACTGTCACCTTGGATCCAACTTTCACAGGATAACCTAATTTGATGCTCAAGAGTTTCGTTACAGGCACTCACTTTTCTGAGAAAAAAAGTTTGAATATTGCTTCCTCTCTTTTAAACTTTCATTGCAAAGAATTGCAAATGGCACCCAAAAAGACTCCCTTCGTCACCACCACAACTGAAGCAATGGTGATATTCCTAGAGACATAGTTCATACTAGGGTATCCCTTGGACAAAATTTGGTCCAATCGGATGTGTAACGTTTCTAGGGTTAAGAAACTACCAGAATCATACTGAGGAAGAAGGGTCTATAGGTGAATTCATTGACAAGATGGTCAAAGTCATACCAACAACAATGATAATTTGACGTCAATCCATATCTCTATAATAATTATTCTTTGATAATTTGACGTGAATCAATATTTGTTAATAAATGTCCACAATAATATAATAATAATATTGATTAAGATAATGATGATAATAATAAGGCTAATAATAATAATAAAAATAGTTATGATACTAATAACTATTAAGAATGATATGGAATTGATACTTTATGTAGAATACGCGCATAGGATGTTTATTCATAGTTATAATACTAGTAATTTTATATGAATACATAATAAAATAAAAATATTAATTTAATAATAAAAAATAAGATCAATTTTCTAATATTGTATAATAATTTATCTTAATGAGATTTGTTACCTATTGTGTCACGTGTTTTTGAATTATCTCTAAATATCAAGTCTCACAACGGAAAGTTTCACATATGGGATGCTTATGTCTCGTGAGGATTATATGTTCGATATCACAAATCAAGTAGAGATAAGACTAATTTTTAGTATACAAGTAAAGATAATCCTCATCTTACAAACATGTTTTGTACTGTCGAGTTAGACTCAATCTTATTTTCTAATATACGCCTTGAAAAATAGATATTGTACTTTCTAATATATAAACCTATGCATAGACCACATATCAATCATCATATTAAAATTATCATCTTTCACAAAGAGAGGTACCAAAAGAATAAACATAAGCAATTCCTTAGTTTAAAATCCTTATACGATAAAGCTTAAAAAGTTGGGCAGAAAGCTTCTAATCAACCGGAAAAAAGCCAATCCAACACCATAAATA